>NC_142735.1:10715000-10942500 GCF_051943395.1 Hippocampus bargibanti
TAAACGTTATTTTCTTTTTCTTTTTTTTTTTAATATTATGATGGTGTCCTTGAAGCACATCATTTAATGGGCTGTAAACGTTTTTGTATTGTATGGAGGCAGGAGGCTACGCAGGAGCCAATGTGGTAACTCGGCCCTCACCGACATTCACACACCTCACATTTTGTTAACCATGGTGCTTGGTCAATAGTTTAGCTCCACATCAAAATGATCAATGATGAGATTTTTTTCCAAGACACAAAAACAAGTAACGTATTTCCCAGTGTATAAGGCCACCCAAAAGCCTTGCTTTTCCTCAAAAGGTCACCCTGTGCCTTATGTGAAGTAATATTGAGCCACAACAGGTCTCGCAACGACTGTCAGCACCCACCGACTCCATTTCCCCCCTGTAGAAGTAGTGCGTAACCCCAGCCTCGACTGCAGCGCCTTTTAATGTGCGTGTGCCTTATATTTAGAAAACCTTTACATATTTATATATTGTATTTGGAAAATTATTTTTAATCATTGGTCATTATACTCCGGTGCACCTTATATATGGAGACAGTTTCAAAATACACCATTCATTGGGGGTGCGCCTTAAACTCCAGTGCACCTTATACACTGGAAAATATGGTATGTTTATTCACTATTGTTGCTTTTATGTTCATATCAGATTTTATTTTTTTTCGTCTCTGTTGACTTTCAGCCGGGTTATCTAGCTGGCCAGTGCAAAGAAGAGAGTATTACAGATGCTGAAATTATCATGAAAAAGGTTCCTCTGTATTATCTTGGATCAGGAGTTCCAATGGTTAGTTGGTTGGTAGCAGAGATGAAGCAGCCGTGCAAACAACATAACAGGAAAATACAAAAATGAGGAAGAGAGGAAGAAAGCGACAGAGGCAGAGAAGGCTTTTGCAGCTGTTGTTAGGTGGTGTTTCCTCTGATTGGAGGCTCTTGGCTGTACTCCCAGTTCTTGAGGTAAGCATTTCAACATTGAAGACTTTTCACTTGACCCCAATGCAACCATGCAGCAGGCAAATGATGCCGCACAATCCTTTCAGCCCAAAATTTTGCAAATTTCCCCATTGTGGAACTATTAAAGGCTTTCTGATTTTGAAACTATTTGGCAACTTCAAACTTTCTTTTGTCTCGTGGCTGAACGTGTATTTGTTGTTTCGATGTCTTTATTTCTTTGGCTATATTTAAGTGCCATTACCGTAGATATCTGGGGATACCAACTTTGCTCACGTCACAACATTGCTGACATCTGCACAAACTAGTCTAAGTCTCATTTAATGAGATGAAGGTGATAATCAGCATCAGAGTCTGCAATCTGTCCCGTAGCATCTCACATTATTTTAGAACTGCCATGTACCATTTAAAGCAGTGGTCACCAAACTACGGCCCACGGGCCGTATCCGGCATGTCAGCACATTTGGCCCGGACCCCTGAACAATACCAGAGATGCTATCAGATTTTTTTTTCCTATTTGGCCTCCATAAAAATAAAAAATCCTTTTACAAGTCAAAGGTCGGTTTTCAATCATTATCTGTTCCTATTTTAATCAATGTAATCAATGTATGTTGTTTATAATCGTGATTGAACGCTAAAGGAGTCGGTCACAATGCGACGCGACACAAGAAAGTGACGTATGAGGAAGTGGAAGGGAGTCCGGTGGTACATTCAGCTGCGCTCAGTTTGGCGCTCTATTTGGTCCCAGACGCGTTTTCTCTTGTAAACCTTCCTGTCAAAGAGTGAACGAAATAATGGTGAAAAGGTTAGGTAAGAGAAAAATTGATTCGGAATGCAGGGTATTTAACCTGCAGTGGACATTATTTTTATGTTCAATGCAAAGAAAAGGCTGTTTGTCTCATCTGTCAAGAGGCGGAGGCGGTGGTCAAAGAATACGATCTTCGCCGACACTATGAATCCCGTCACAAAGACAAGTACGATAGCTTGCAAGGCCAAATACGAGCAGACAAACTCTCAAAGCGAAAAGTGGACTACTATCTCAGCAGAATACATTTGTACACCAAGCTCAGCTGAAGAAGGCATCCGTTCGGGCCAGCTTTCGGGTTGCTAAGCTGATAGCAAGCAGCGGTAAGCCTTTCACGGACGGAGAGTTTGTTAAGAAATGTATGGATGCTGTCGCGGAGGTTACAAACTGACACCAGCCCCCCATCACAAAAGGGAAAAGTTATGTGGCCCTCACAGGAAAAAGTTTGAGGACCCCTGCTGTAACCTGATAGTGACCGTCGTGACCGCTGCCTCGGGAAGGGTTAATACACTTTACTATTTAAACTGATTCCACATTTTAGGGCACTTCCCAAAGTTCTCATACTATTAACAATGAGTGTTTCATTCCAAGTTACTTAGTCTCAGATTATAAACGGACAGAAATGAGTTTACTGTATGATTATGTTGCATCCATGTGTGTCATATATTGACGCAATTGTGCAAATACTCCCGAATTCCAAACTGTTACCTGTACAAAAATGAATTTGCAATCTGAGAATGTAAAAATAATAATATTAGGATGTACATATGTGTAATTATGTTCTGGATAAGGCCACAAAAAGAGCATACAGTCCTGTATATTTGTTCATTGAACACCCCCCGCGACCCTAATGAGGAATAAGCGGTACGGAAAATGGATGGATGGATGGATGGATGGAAAGATGAAGTGCAAATGTTGCAGCATTCCGGGTGACTTTTTATCGTGACATTGCAAGTCAAACACAACACATGGGACAACATTTGGCATAACAAGTTTCATGTTTGTTTATTGTTTGAGATGTTTCACAAAATTATGACTGATATGAGCAACAATCATAAAATTGATCAATTCTGGGTTTGGAAGTGGTGCAATCAATATGTGTACCGTATTTTTTGGATAATAAACTGCACTGGATTCAAAGGCACACTTTCAAAGAATGACATTTTAAAACGGTTTCCATATGTAAAACCCATTGGATTATAAGGCGCATGGTCAGGTCAGAAATTGAAGACTTTTAGGTGTGCCTTGTTGTTTGTGCTGAAAATATTGTATATTAGAAAAAAGTGTGTAATGCTGTCACGCTGATTATTTCATTGACAAAATATACAAGTTATGGAAGGATTACCTGTGTTTTGCCAATAATGGTATAATGTTTAGCCTGCCTGTTTGTTATGTAACATTGTGAGGATAGGGCACTGTTTCTCCATCAGACGCCAAAATAATGTTGGTATTTTACACGTCATAACACTTCAGGCCACAAAATAACATCTACCATTCTTTAAAGGACTCGGCATGCACTTGCAGTCCTATAATCACATCAGTGTATTTCCAAATGTGAACGGAGTGTGATGCAATTTTGAGCACCAGCATTTATTTTGTATATTGTTTTGTGAACTCATTCCATTTTTAAAAGATTTGGATACAAATACATGAGATTTAATCAAATCATTCGCACGCTCAATGTACACAAGCACATAAACTCATCATAACCTGCATTTTTTTCTTAAACAGGAACTTTATAAGTAGTGTATTTGTCCAATAATAACTAGTTATGTTTTTACTTTTTCAATAATGATTTATTTTCCTTTGGTAATTTCTAGTTCTGGTCGTTTTGACCTTTCTAAAACTTTCTTTCCACCTCTGACTCATTTTGTATAGATCAGAAGCATTTCAATGGTCCCATTGACATGAGCAGATCCCTTGGTCGCAGCAAAAGATTGTGACCTCAAGAAGCAGATAAATTCCAACGCTTTGTCACACTCTGCAAGTGAAGCGCTGACCTCTGCTTCCCTTGTATATGCCACATTTCATAAGAGCAGACATAAATAGGTCTGTGGCATAAATGGAGGCTTTACATGCAGTCCTTTGACATTGATGTGGATGGTCGCTTGAGTGGAATTTGCAGAAGAGTGTGGATTATGTGCAAAATAAACATAATCCAGTTCATTGGATTCCAGTTCTGGAACATTTTCAGGGTAAACGAGCTGGAAAAAACATGGAAATGGTCACTTCCTTCTTCTGAGCTGAAGGCTACATTTTTTTTTACCGGTTCGAATCTATGTGGCTGTGAAGATGGAAAATGAATATGGGCTGGAGAAAAAAAAATATTCCCATTTCATTTCCCTCACACATGAAGAAAGAATCTAAAGGAAGTGACCCTCTTGTTATTTAACCATCAGTGATCAGAGAACTCTGCAGAACTGACATTTACTATGTGAGTAAACTACTCCTAAAATAGTTTAAATGAAGCATATCTGTATTAATTCTGGCCTGTGAGTCATTTTCCCACTATGCCATATGGGAACAACGCAGAATGCTGTCAGTTAATGTCGCAAGCTTAATGTACAATGCAAGAAGTGCGCTAAGCTGGCCCATTTGATACAGGGATGGCCTTTGCCATGGTTCAGCTGTTCCTCTTAGAAGCGGGAACACAAAGACCGAAATGAGGTCTTGGACATGGTACATCTTGTTTAATGGACCCATTTGACTCTGCATTTGGCACCCTCTTATCTCAGTGCTTATCTTTGAGCTGAGGAAATATCAAAAAGCAATCACAGATTCACTGAAACTTGGCATCTGTTACTGTATCAGATTTCACTCTTGAAGGTTTTGTTTGCCAGTCTCTGAGATAGATAGATAGATAGATAGATAGATAGATAGATAGATAGATAGATAGATAGATAGATAGATAGATAGATAGATAGATAGATAGATAGATAGATAGATAGATGGATGGATGGATGGATGGATGGATGGATGGATGGATGGATGGATGGATGGATGGATGGATGGATGGATGGATGGATGGATGGATGGATGGATGGATGGATGGATGGATGGATAGATAGATAGATAGATAGATAGATAGATAGATAGATAGATAGATAGATAGATAGATAGATAGATAGATAGATAGATAGATAGATAGATAGATAGATAGATTCCACTCAAACTACTTTGAGTGGAACTTGGAATGCTCCAAAAGTCAAGTCAAAGTCAGCTTTATTGTCAAATATGCTAATATGCATGACATACAGCACAGATGAAATTGCTGTCCTCTCAGACCCAGCGTGCAAGGCATTTATAATGACTTTGACAAACATAATAAACACGAAAACACAAATTTGCCGAGAAAGAGAGGAAAGGTGTTGTTCAAAGTATCAGCATAGCTTTTTCCAGGTTACACGATTCCCCACTTCATGAACTAATGTACCTACAGGAAGCAAAATTACAGTAGAAGAAAACAAAGACTCAACCATTTCCACACTTTTCTTCAAAGACGTACAAGATGTTGGACTGTGAATGGAAAATGCTGTCCATTTTACAAAAATAACATTGATAAGGTTGCAAAGCATGGATTTTTGCGCAATAACAATCTTTTTGTTGATAGGCTTGAGTACAGGTTCTTGGAAAATCAACACACCAACTTTACTTTGTCCACCATGCATTGCAATGTCGGACAAGAATAGAGCCAACTTAAAACTTGAGCAACAAATTGGAAGCATGCAACTGTCCGAATGTTTGTGAGATGAATAATTAAAATTGAAGGCTTTTGATCCCAAATCTTGATCAAAAGCATTTTTCAGGACTTGTGTGTGCACAAACATGCATTACATGTTCTTCAAGATGTATATTTTTTCTCTGGCATGCCCCTTTTTCAAATAATACACAAGACGATTTTGAAGATTGGAGGCACTTGCAAGAACAGGAAACCATATTCATAAAAGTTATTGACGCTCATGATCAACACGTCAATCACAGTGGCCTGTCATAGTTCATTTACAAATTACGGCCAAGCAACATAATCACTTCCTTAAAAGCAGCTCTTTTGCGACAAGTTGTACATGGGTTGCCTTCACTTCAACTATTTTATTATGAGGCTACCATGTCAATGTTTTGCAAATGACTAATTTGACAATGCGTCAAACTCTACCTATATCCCACACACTATATGCTATATTAATGTTTACGGTTTTGCACATTAAATTGGAGAATGTGCAAGCGACTGGGAAAACAGATTTTCTGGTACACACCCACAATTCGTACAACTTCAACGGACCAAAATAACCCATCTGAGTCTGATATGTACTCCCGAGCTGAAATTGATGTTCTCTTTCTGCAACCTCATTTTCGTACTCAAAGTGCACGTTTACCACAAGGGCTCTGAACAGTTTATGAGAACCATGTTTTGTATGTAACAAGACTTGGTGCTGTAACCTTTCTTGCGCACTGGAAAAATCGTGGCCTCATGAATATCAGAGTAATTTGCAGAAACAAACTTTTGGCAACACTGTTGCTCAAGTATTTCAAACTCATGCATGAAAGAAGAACTTCCTATATATGCATGTGAAAATGTATTTTAAAATTTAAGTAAAACGTGGGGCAGTCTGGTGCAGAGTACAGAGGAGCACATTCGATTCCGGCTCAGACCTTCCTGTGTGGAATTAGCATGTTTTCCATGTGCCTAAATAGGTTGTCTCCCACATTCCAAAAACATGCGTGGCAGGTTAATGGAAAACTATGCCTAGAGTCGTCACTGGGTGCCCTATGATTGGCTGGTAATTAGTTCAAGGTGCACCCTGCTGACTTTCTGGAGACAGCTGGGATTGGCTCCAGCATGCCTCGCAACCCTTGTGAAGAAATGTGGATTGAAAAATAGACGGATGTCGAAAGTGTCTCTGGCAAGAAATTCAAATGTTGTACAAGGTCATTACTGTAAATTTATTTGAGAAGCATTACACTGATGTGCATTAGTATGTGTTCGTGCCCAGGGAAATTAACGGCTTTTCCAAGAAGCGGCATACAGCATTGCAGAATTCTGCAAATTCCACCCCAAAAAAAAAGAAAGAAATCAATGGGATTTATTCTGTTGGGGAACTGAATAGCTTCTTCCCTGTGGCACTTGGAGAATGACAGTCATGAAGCGTCTAATCTACATTTCACCTCCATTTTAACAGGAATCCCAGAATCTGAATGTGATATCACATTGTCACTTTACTGTCCAGTGATAAAAAAAATAAAAAATAAAAATAAACAAAAAAAAAATCAATTCCACGTCAATGACAGTGGAATTGAACAAATAAGCCTTTGCTCCTCAGCCATGGTTCTTTTATCTTGGAAGATATTGGAGTCTCTCTGCAGATATTTTCCGTTTTCAGGTTCTTGCACGCCAGCTTCCAGACTGGTGAGCATAACAGCGTGCTCGCTTGACCCTGCCCGAGTTACGCAAGGTGTGTCAACGTCTACTGTCTATTTAAAGGCTGTAATTGTATCACATTGACTACTTGTGAAACTATTACTCAGCACTGTCTGGTCCCATGTCACGCAAAGGGACATGTGTATGTGTGTGTGCGTGTGTCTGTGTATTGTGAGGGTTCGATTACGTGTGTTGACAGACTTCTTAACTATATGATTGGTTGCCATTGCCAAGGTCCAAATAAATAAACCCAGCGCACAAGTCTTGAAAATCTCCACCCCGTCTCCCCCACCACAACGCCCCTCCCTGGGCATTATATAAGACTAACGACTGCCAAACAACACAACTGTGAAGCAGGCTGAGGCAAAGTAAATAGGAAGTTTGAAGAAATGGGAAAAAGAGAGGACGTGCTCTATTCTTTTGAATGAAAGGCGGTTATGAATCGAAAACTGCATTTATTTTCCACTGACATATTGTCAAATTGACTCTTTGCAAAGTCAACTTATTTCATTTTGCAATTACCTGTTTTTCATTAGAGTTGTTTCAGTTGCCAGGTAGTTAGCAATTAACAGTGTGTTTATGCAACAAATCCACAGGGTTTGTTCAAAGCGTTCTCAGCAGACACCACAACAAAATTTTAAGCTTTGCTTCAGCAGATTCCTCAACACGTGGATATTGGAAAACTGTGAAGTACGAGCCAGTCACGACATAATCACAAGGTTATTGTGTCTTGATATTTGATGTTTTAAACTTGATACTCAAGTTGCAATTTGTTTTTTAAGTGACCCGACAGGGCAACCGTAACTCCATTTAGCAGTTGGTTGACGATTCCGCATCAGTAAAGGCAGTTACTGCTGTGTATGAGAAGGTGGATAAGCAGCTAGCTGCAGTGCAGAAGATTTGACTCTCTAAGCAGTATAGAACTATAATCCTCCAGTGGAACACAATGGGTGCTGTCTGAAGAGCCCGTTCCGCAGGACAGAACATCTTAGCTGGATTACTTTGCAATATATCAACAATAGCACGACAGTGTGGTTCAGCTTTGTGAACCATATGTCTGCATGTATGTAAGATGACATATGCTGTAATGGTGTTATCAAGACAGAATATAAGGTTAGGGTACGGTAATTACTTTATTATATTTTGATTTGCCATGAATGTATAAATGTCCAACTTAAGTCAAACAACAAACTCCACAGGCATTTAAATTTGTCATGTTTCGATAGAACTGTTTGTGAGAAAACAAATGATATTTTGCTCACATTATCATAACATCGATAGTTTATTTTTCCAAACTGGTTCTCCACACACCCAGCAAATAAATAAATATGATACAAAACAGAGTGCAAACAATTCCCATTATATTGACACTAATGAGGACAAAAAAGGCAATGTGCTATTGCAATACAGTCATTCTGGTGAAACGTTGCATCAACTTGTGCCGTAAGGGTGTGGGTCGCACTTTGCTCATCATCATTGTTCCGTATGTTTTGTGAGCTTGTTCAGGTGTTAAATGTCAGGTATGTATCATGAGTTCTCACGCAAAAGTGATCCGTTTGGCGACTATTCACACAAGCACAATATTAATGGACAACCGACATCACTTTTTTGTTTCATAACTGACATCAGAAAAACGTTTTATCGCATCTAAAATACCCAAAACACACAGGCTGATATTTTTAGTCAAATGCAAAACACCAATAAAAATGACTTAAAGTGTCCAAAATCTGCAAAAAAATTAGCTGCGAATTGGGTATTTTCAGAAAGTCCCGCCCCCAGTTCGTGACATCACGCCAAGACGTATTGCATTGCTCGAGAATCAAAACGATGGCTTCAGATTCGGAGAATATGCTTTCTTGTTACGCATCCAGTTATGAATATGATTCAAATAGTTCTGAAGCTGAAAGTATAAATGTTTGCAATCGATTAAAGAAGTTTTTCCCAGTCATTTTGAGTGATCAAGACTGATGTGTAGCGTCACAGAAAATGCAGAAGATGGCGCCAGAGCTCCGTTGGAAATTGGTTGATTCTTCACCTTGGAATTTTTGTCAGTGAATATCTAATAGTTGTCTCGGTGTAACATACAACGATTCACCATTGCATTATTTATGTGTTTTCCTTCTAATTTCGCCATCAACACGGATCAACACAAAGTTTTCAGACCAAACAAAGTACCGCAAAATGCATTGAGGTGATGCAAGGTATGTCCTTTCTTGCTCAGGGGCGTTCCTCCAGTGACATAGGGTGAGGACTCGTCACCAACTCATAAACAAGACTTCCGGAATATTCAGCGAGTCTTAAAACGTAAAATATAGCTATATGCGGTGGAATCTTTGTAAAATACGCTCAGTAGAAGTCATTTGAAGCAATTTTACAAATTATGGACACAACTTGTCCGGAGACGTCGGTTGTCCTTTAAGGTTCAAAGAATCAATCATGATTAAACTGGACTTTAATACTACTTTTTACTACAGACAAATTCAGTCGGCCCAGAACATAAACTGTACAGAAGATGTACTTAAATTATTTTTTTTCTTTCTATTGGCACATTTATTGTGTATGATCTTTGTTGAAATTATTTTTTTAATTTATTACTGTCCACACTCTGTTAATGCAGCAAATGGAAAGCCACATATGTGACGTTATATTTAAATATAAATTCCGATTGGACTGCATTCACCTCAAAGATCGTCAACATTCAGAGCAAACTCATTGCACTTCGATGTAAATTTGGCATTATGTGCACGTAAGCTGATGAACTATCACTTGTATATGCTGTTGAAACGAGTCCATTCAGGTAATGTTGTTAAAGCATAACTATTCCTCAATTATCAGATGTGCCCTGCATGTCTGTGGGCAATGCTAATTTTATGTGTGTCCAAAGGTCTCACGCACACGCCTTTATAGTCATTGTTATATATGGTGGGTGTCCTTAAATAACCTTGTGCCCATGGATCAAATCAGACTTCTTACAGTATAGCTATTTTCTGTTTTGTAGTTGCATTGCAGAGTAGAGTTTTTATTCCTCATGGGCTCTGCAAAACAGCTGGATATTGTCTCCGCATCATTGTTGGATGGAGGTTCAGTAGTTCCCTTGGACAATGGCCAGCGCTGGTGGTCTGAGGCCAGTGTGAGGGACATTTTAAGTCAGCGTGGCTACCAGGACGTAAATGTTGGGACAGATTAGATATATTGAGACAGAAGAGTCATCAATGATTTAGTTTTTTCCACGTGAACAAATTATTTGATTGACTTCGTGTCAGAGCTGCAGACTCGTTGACACTCTTCCCTCTGGCATGCTGAGGTGTTAAGTGGTCGCTAAATATCTAGAGCAGGGGTGGGCAAACTTTTTGACTCGCGGGCCGCATTGGGTTCTAAAATTTGACAGAGGGGCCTGGCCAGGAGTATTTGGAGGGAGTTTTTGGGCCGGAAATACTAAACCTAAAGCATTAAAGGACAACCGCCGCCTCCGGACAAGGCATAATTTATAAAATCACTTCAAATGACTTTGACTGAGCGTATTTTACAAAGATTCCACAGCATATAGCTATAGTTTACGTTCTAAGACTTGCACTGAATATTCACGAAGTCTTGTTTTCGAGTTGATGACGATCGCCATGTGACGTCACGTTTGGACCGCCCTTGACCGAGAAAGCGACACACAATGCATTTTGGGTACTTTGTTTAGTCTGAAAACTTCGTGTTGATCCGTGTTGATGGCGAAATTAGAAGGAAAACACATAAATAACGCCATGGTGAATCGTTGTGTGTTGCACCAAGACAACTATTTGATATTCGCTGACACAAATTCCCAGCTGACAAATCAGCCCATTTCCAACGGAGCTTGGTCGCAATCTTCTGCATTTTCTGGGTGCTACATTGCTGTCATTGATGGCTTGAATTGATATGGGAGGACTCCTTGAATCAATTGCAAACATTTATGCTTTCCTCTTTAGAACTATTTGAATCATATTCATAACTGGATGAGTAACAAGAAAACGTCTTCTCCGAATCTGAAGCCATTGTTTTGATTCTCGAGCAAGGCAAGACGTCTTGGCGTGACTTCACGAACAAGGGGGTGGGACCTTCTGAAACTGGCCATTTCCGGATTCATTTTGAAGTCATTTTTATTGGTGTTTATCATTTAACTAAAAATATCAGTCTGCCTGTTTTGGGTACTTTAGATGCTATAAAACGTTTTTCTGATGTCAGTGGGAAACACAAAAAAATGGTGCCGGTTGTCCTTTAAATGTAGTGTATACAAACCTCATAGCACAGTAAGAACCCAATTTATTAACTGTCTTTCAAATGTGAAAAATATCCCAGATCAGTTAATAAATTTGACTCAAGGAAAATGGCGTTTACATACTATTTCGCAGATACTTGGAGGAGGAAATGGAAATAGATTAAAATAACATATGCACTGTGATTCATCAAGATTGCGTCTGTTTTTAAGTTTTCATTGACGGGGCAAAGTTAAAGAAATCAACATTTATTGAAAAATTGAATCACTTTCAACATTCAAAACATATTATTCCACAATGAAATATTCAAGCTCAATAATACCTACTTGTGTTAAATTCCGCCAAATCATAGATGGTTTGTCCTGACCGCTCAACAAACTCCTCACTGACGCCCTCGCCTTCACGCGCAAACAATACACGTGTACCGTCGCCGAGCACACAGACATAGGCTAACTGCAGTGAAATTTGCATACTCGGCACGGCAGCCAATCAGAAGCCTGCTTCTTTCTTCCGGACTTTCGCAAGCGTTATAAAGTCGTGCAATTGCATATAATTTTCCAAAATAGATGCACAGAACCTCAGCCCAGAAGAAAGATTCAAAAGAAGCTAACAACATATGTGACGCTACAAAACGTAAATTTACATTAAACCGTGACTGTAAAGTGTACGTGAGACTTATGAAAGGGGCTTAGTGGTTCGTAGGAAGCAATGCAAACGTTGCATTGTGCACCACAATGACAATCGACTACTGCAGCAAAATCTAGCCATGCACATTTACCGTAAATTAAGCAAGGTAGCATTTGTAGTAGGTACAGTCTTGATTAAAAAAAAAACTTTATACTTTGTGACAATGTTTTGTAATGTGATTAGTTGTCTCATTGTGCTTCAAGTTGTGAAAAATGGGGCAGGCAACTTTTCAGTTACCTGCCCTGTTGTCCGCTAATTTTTTTTGTCATGAGTATCAGACACTGTTTTTACTATAATTTGGGCAGGTTCGGCGGGCCGGATTAAAAAGCTTAACGGGCCGTATGCGGCCCGCGGGCCGTAGTTTGCCCATGCCTGATCTAGAGTGACGGTCTGAAAAAAAGGTTGCAAAAGAAGTACTTTTGGTTGCCTTCTTAGCCTCCAAGTAAATCGACACATTTCGCTCTGGTTTTAAGATCAGGAAATCAGAAAACTGAACCCCCTTAGGCTTTCCTAGCTTGATATTTTATAAACCTTGACTCATTTAGAGTTGCTGGCTACTGTCTGATGTTTAATTCCAAAAGATGACCTTGTATGGTCCCGATTGCTAAACAGGTTTTCTTAAATCGGTCATTTATGCAAGATGTAATCTCGATCCAAGCCTTCATTCTCAACGAGTGGAAAAATATATGAACTCCAGCCAACCTCAAAAAAGCACATTTGTGCCTCCGCTTGTGTGCAAATGCAAACAGTTTTGAAATGATGACAATAAAGTCCAGCCGAGAAAGAATACATGTTCCGTGACACTCTTAAGGAACACAGTTTCAGGAATAAATTAAGCAGGTTGCATGCAAACTGTGTTTGTCTGGCAAACATTTCCACGAACACTCTGACACATGCTAACTGATACATGAATGTCAGACATTTTTGTTGTTTTAATCTTAGAATATGGTTTGGCAGCGTATAATGGTTTCATATTCTATTGGCTAATATCCTTCGCTGAACTACTAAAATTGAAAATGACTTAGTATGTCTGCCTTCTTTTGGTGTGGTATCTGCCTTTTGAAACATCTCATGTTCTTGTTTGCATTTCTGTATTTATTTTAATTTATTTGTTAATAAATTGGTATTAAACTTTAAAAGTTTTGAATACGCATAAGAACGAACATCTGTGTAAACTCTCGGTCGTACAGGAGTGGTCCAAGGATGAAAAAAACTTTCTTCAGCCGTCGCTGACGTAGCTTTTTGGATGAGGATTGAAACGTCCGACACCTTCAAAGAAGTACAGATGACGGCCGAAGAAACCTTTTCATCGAAAGATGGATTGATGTTGACCAAAGAGAAAAGCCATTATTTCGCAAAGACGATATTTGAGTAAATATGAACTTGTCATTTAAAGTAAGAAGTGCAAACAGAGCAATAAGTAACACATGTGGGATTGGTGTTTGAGTCAACGTGAGTCAGAGGATATACAGAAGATTGTCATGAATATTAGCATATCATATTCTAAGGGTATCAATCACAAACCATATATGACATTGATGTCGTCGTTGAGTGATATGCACGTACGTTTTGCTCAAGCAATGACAGAGGAACCGATTTAACCTTGTTGTCCTTGTCTTTCGCATGTTAAATTGCTTTTATGTCACATGTTTGCATGTTGATTCAGAATTGAGAGTGATCAAGAATGTGACCTGCAACATCAGAGCTATTTTATAAAAAGAAGCAGTGGAAGTGGTCCACCGTTACTCATTTGCAATTTATATCAATATTTTTTTTGTCGATTACTGGCTGTTTTATGTCTGGTGTGCTGTGCATCTTTAATAGCTCAGCAATAAGAACAGCAGTAACACCGGTAAAAATTAACTCTGTTTTATTTGGTAGCTACAATTGTTAACGGACTAAAATAATGATACCATCAGTATCACTGCTGATAACACACTGGAATAAAAACAAGTACACCTTATTAATCATTTAGACCAAATCTGGGTTTAGATAAGATGTGTTATGTAAGGTGGGGTGACCTTTTCAAGACTGAAACGAAGTATCTAATAAATAGGCTGCCTTGTATGTCATTGCTGTCCTGCTGAAACCTTCTACTTCCAAATATGATCTACATTTTTTTTAAATTTGTTTTAAAAATGGCTCGTCAAGTTTCCCTACTAAATGTGTTGTTTTAATGCAAAATCAACCAATGCAGAATATTGAAAATATCTTGAAAACCAATACAGTGCCGCTTGAGTACAACTAGTGTTTGAGAATTGGTGCAAAATGTCTTCAGTTTCTTCGCTCTGCAGAAGCTGTGTGACGTGATTGTCATCTCTATTCAACATCTGGATGCTTTTGATACAATGGGTGAAAATAGTAAGGTTAGCATCCTATATGTTGACAAAATGATTACATTCAATTGATGTGATGTTTCATTGCAGAAGGATGAAGTTAAGTCATCGTTTCATAATAATATCCGCTTCTGACAACACTTTTTTTTCCCGAAGATGGCGGCGTATGAACATGCAGCGGCTCCCCTCTCTCTCCCGGCAAATTGCCGTTTTTGTGTTTATGTACGTATTTGGGTCAGCAGAACGACACAGTATTAAAAATCGATAATACGAAATATAAAATGATAAAAACGACACTAAAAGTTATAAGATTTATAATTGAACTGTAAGCAGTTTGGTATATAATAGTATTCAATAGAAAACGTTCTTTAAAAACAACAGATTGACATTGTATACTATTCTGTCGTATAAACCTCGTGTCAGCCATTTTGAATGCTTTTCGATTTATGACCGTTTGACTTACGACCGTTTTGTCGGAACGGAACCCGGTCATAACTCTGATCTTACCTGTATATATATATATATATATATATACAGTAAAGTCTCGTTATATCGATATCGGATATATCGATAGTCCCGGTTATATCGATACTATTTCTATGCACGCACTGAGAAAATTACATGCAAACAGGGTCGGATATATCGATAGTCCCGGTTATATCGATATTTTTTCGGACTCCCTTGAATATCGATATAAGGAGACTTTACTGTATATATATTTAATCTTGATTAATTAAAACATTTTATTCGTTCGTCTTCCTAACCGCTTTATTATCCTCACAAAGGTCGCGGGCGGGGAGGGGGGGGGGTGCTGGAGCCTATCACACCCATCTTTGGATCTTTGGGCACTAGGCAGGGGACACCCATCCAATCACAGGGCAAATTTTTCTCTGTTCTAAATTTAATTTAGAACACATAATGTTGTCATCAACAAGGAATCGTGGATCTGTTTTCTTTGTGCTAAATATAAACATTCACTTAATAACAATTTTGATTTTCAATGTTGAAGAATATTTTTTTCACTTGAAGCAGTTATTCACAATGCACAACTATTCATCAATATATACCTACAGTGATACCTTGGTTTACGAACCCCTCGGCTTACGAACTTTTCGGTTTACGAACGTTAAATTTATGAAAATTTTATCTTGGCATACGAACTTTTTTCGGGATACACACGGAACTGCCTCAATGAGTGATGAGTCGTTCGCGAATGAGCCCGTTCTTCTAACAACAAAATGGCAGCCGACTGTTTTTATCCTCTATTCCCCGCCCCCAGTCTTTGGTTCAAGCCACGTGATTGGTCAAGAACGCAGCTGTGAAGGGAGGTGGTTTAAACATTAAAAAGACAGGCAGACAACAGTGAGAGAGTTTTGACTTTGATAGTTCAAAGGCAGTGTAGACTGCAAGGTTAAAATATCCCATCAATCAGGCTCCACAAACAACCCGCACAAGCCATCTGTACACTTGCACATGCAAAAAGCTATCAACCCAGCTAAACAGAACACAATTGATGAGGAACTAGATAAAATTATCACAGAGAAAGCACCTACAAGGGATTATTCCTCATGATGGTGAAAGAAGGTTACGTTGCTTATCAAGTGTTTAATGCAGAGGAATCCGGCCACTCCATTCCATCAAGCCATCAACGACCATCACAAAGGTAAATAAAACAACTTTATTATATAGTGTAGTTTGTTTCTTTAATTATAATACCACATAGCACATTTATAATACATAAAATAAGGTATATGTTGTGTAGTTTTAAGGCTTAGAAAATTAGAAAGTAGAAAATTATGTTTTATGTGGACCTGGGAACGGATTATTCTCATTTTAATGGTTTCCTATGGGAAATAAATTTTTGGGATACACACTTTTCACCTTACACACTCTGTCTGGGAAACAATTAAGTTCGCAAGCCAAGGTATCACTGTATACGAATAACAACCAGCCTGTTTGGTGAATATTATGTATTTTAAAGGACAACCGACGTCACTTTTTTGTTTTTTAACTGACACAAAATGTTTTACAGCATCTAAAAAATAACTGACACAAAATGTTTTATAGCATCTAAAATACCCAAAACATGAAGTGTGATATTTTTAGTCAAATGCAAAACACCAATAAAAATGACTTAAAGTGTCCAAAATCTGCAAAAAAAATTGACCTCCGAATTCAAAAAGTCCCGCCCCCATTTCGTGACGTCACGCCAAGACGTCTTGCATTGCTTGTGAATCAAAACAATGGCTTTAGATTCGGAGAATATGCTTTCTTGTTACACATCCAGTTATGAATATGATTCAAATAGTCCTGATGAGCAAAGCACACATGTTTGCAATGGATTAAAGAATTTATTTGGGCCATATTGAGGCAACATTGGGGGACAATCTCTCACGCAAAAAAAAGAGGCACAAAATGGCTGATTCATTCCTCACCGGAGCTGCTCCGGTGAGGAATGAATCAGCCCGGTTCCACAGGCTGATATATTCCTTCCATGGAGTTTGCCTCCCTCTGCTGGCGGCTTTTGGGTGTAAGACATGGTTTTCAAAAAAACAGTACAGCAAAATACATTGACGTGATGGAAAGACGCTACAATGCGTCTTTTTTTTACGGTGAGGAGGCGGTCCTTTTCTGACGTCACGTACGGACTCGTCACCAACTCAAAAACAAGACTTCCTGAATGTTCAGCACGAGTCTTAAAACGTAAAATATAGCTATATGCAGTGGAATCGTATTAAAATACGCCCAGTAGAAGTCATTTGAAGCCATTTTACAAATTATGGACGCAACTTGTCCGGAGACGTCGGTTGTCCTTCAAATACATGCTTTTGTCAGGCTATTAGATATTATATCGAGAGAATTGACACGGTTAAATTAAACTTGCTTGATATTTATTGTTTCATTTGTCAACCGGATGTGAAGAGCAAAACTATTCCGAGCTAATGTTGATAAGTAACGTTGATGGAAAGGTGGTATTACTGCAGTATTAAGTCGTTCGATAGCATCTGACAAACCTTAACACTTCATGTTTTCCTAGAAACTCATTAAAAAAGACATTTGCCAGTGATAGGTAAGGCTCCTATAAGTTCTAACAGAAATCTTGTTATAAAACATCACTTAAATTCATTCATAGTGGTGACAAGCTCAATTCTTTCAATAATTGTGTGTTCTCTCTGTAGATCGGATTTTACTGACCTCTCTTGGCTTTGCTCGCCAACCAAATACCATTATTGTTTTCTGCAAAAGGTAAGGGTGGCTCCAGGAAATGTCTTTGACAGTGAGCAAATCCAACAACAATTCACCCAGCCAAGCAGGTTAGAAGGGTTAACAAATAGATGATGTACTCGCAATAGGCACCCCTTAGGCTGGATAAACAGCTTCATCTGCTTAGCTTCATAGCTACCTTATGATGACCACAATGAGCCCTATTGGTAATCGCAGACTATTAACAGTTAGGTCAGTCTTTTGAGAAAAAGGTGCTGATCTAAAGAGACATGATTCTTCTGCAACAGCCACCTGGTTCAAGTAAAAACAAAGTACATCGGATATACCCAAATGAAATCAATATGTATGTGGTGATGCAAATGAGCCATGCAAAGCAGGTTGGAAGACAAACCTATGGAAGAACAGCAAGATCGACAACATGGTCTGGTCTATGTTGCTGTTGCAGATTCCCTCATTGAGCAGGAAGCAAGGGTCCCTCACAACCGACTCCAGGGAGTCCTGCCGCATGATATTATTCAGCTTGTCCGTGTTGAGGTTTTGGTACATCAGCTGGTTGCGGAGTTGGCGGAAGTGACTGACACTGGGGCTGGTGGGACTGGCCAGCTTCGCGCTGAGGCCCTGAGACAGCGAATCATCGCAGCCGTTAGCCAGATCCAGGCAGCAGCTGCAGCAGTCCAGACCGATGGGTGAGCGACATTCATCGTCTGACATCTTGGAAGACAGGTGGATCAGGAGGTGCCGGTATGGGAGTCCCAGACAAGGATATGAAAAGTAAGTGCAAAGTCAGAAAGAAAGTCAATATTGTGCTGGCATTCCTCAGACCTCGCAGGGCAACAGAAAGAGTAAGAACCTGCCTTACCGTGACGCCTGCAGTCCAAGACCCAAATGAGGTGTGGCAGCAGATTTCCCTGAGAAGTGCAGTCTCACTGGACCGCTTTGCCTGGTCCTATCCTTGTGTCTGCCCTCCTGCGGCTCTGTTGCGTTTAGCCTTTTGTCTCGGGCCAACACTGCTACTGTGCTTTCCTACTGTTGCAGGAGAGTGAACGCCCCCTTTCCTTAAAACACAAACGTGCTCTCACACACGTTCAGCAGGAGCGCGCTTGAAAGCAACACCCAGAAGCTGCTTATTACTTTTTTCCCTTGCACTTTTTAAAAGTTGTGCTTGAGAACACAGCGGGAAGACGCAAATGCAAACTGTTGACGAGGAGGGCGGTGAAACCACTGTGATTGGTACAAAGCATGACTGCTAACATGCGCCAGGGCCCTCCTCTTTTAGGTTTGAGCCACCCTCTGTGCACATTGGGGAAGAGAGACAGCTTGCCATAACAGCAAGGGCGGGAACATTTTTGAGCATGCTGTAAAAACGTGCAGCGAAAGCCTGTCATGCTGACAGCGTAAGGAGTGGCTTGAGGGCACACACACAAAACCACCAGCATGAATTCATCTCTGAGCTGTGAAAAGAAGGGAGCCAAAAATTAAAAACTAACGACAAAACATGCACTTGAAAATTGTTTAGTAATGAACATCGAACTGGTAGTATTATTTTGGTTAATATAGTGCCGTACTTTGTTTTTGATAACTGGACACGTTTCAATGTGTGCAGCAATTTAATTAACAATAATAATGATGATTTTTTTTCTTGAATGTCAGATGTTAATTTAATCTCTTTATCTGTAGAAATGTAGATCACAGTATTGTTGAATGGAGTGGCAGGCCATCAGGGCCATCAAGGCCTGATTTGCATGTATTTGATTTGATTCATTAGTCTCACAGTGGAGACATTTACATTTGACAGCACCTAAGTTATGAAAGGAAGAGTAAAATAAAGGAAGATGTCAAAAAACAAAATACCGCTGCTGTTGTAAAGTCAACCACTCTCGAGGTGCCATCTTGAAGTCAAACAACAACAAAAATTAACAAATAATATGACACAACGCAAAGGACAGAGACAGTCATTCAACCTTAAGACCTTTGTTGTATGAAGCAGTCCTAGATGAAAGAGGAGGGGATCAAAGATTCATTTTCACCAGTGGATCAAGGATTTCATGGTGAAATGTGCACATCTGCTATAAGTTCAATGTTGAAAGCAAACACAAAGCTGTAGCATCCATTGATGAAAAGAGATTGTCTTAAATCTCCTGGCCCACGTAAATCCGTTTCAATTCCAAGCCGCGACAGTTCCACATCCGCATCGGTGCTCTGCACTGATGCTGCTTTCCTCTCATCGTGGTCTCCTCCAGCCATGCTTCCATCCAGCTGACAACAGCACGGACCTTTCCGCTGAACAAAGTTGGGCTGTGAAAATGTAAAATATAAGAACTGAATGATATTTACAACCTAAATAATAGCTTGTTCTGTGATTTTCTAATCATTTCTGTCCATTGGTAACACGATAATAATGTTTTTTTTAATTCTTTTTTTCTATGCTACAGTCCATATAAAGAATGCTGACATGACATTTTAAACAAAACACGTTAACTGTTGCCAATCAAATGGTGAATAAGCTACTCTGAGCAGGTTTTAATAAACCGATCATATTTCAAATTCATCCTGAAAGGATGAGTGAGCACTTGGTGGATTGGATTGGATTGGATATGCCTTTATTAGTCTCACAGTGGAGAAATTTACATTTCATGGTGGTGGCAGCCTTTCAGTCCTCTTATTGGAGCAAAACTTGTAAAAACCAAGTTTAACGAGCCAAACCTGTCGGGAGTGAGCTCCACTCTGTTAATGTAATCATCGTCATATTTGTTGGTTATGGTGTTTTACAAAAGAACACCTATTTGTTTTTTATCATGTTATTAGAAAAAATAGATGGTGAATGCAGTAAAGTTTGAATGGCATGGCATCACTGAGATGGTAAAGTGGCCAACAGAAAGGTTGTGGGTTCAACCATGTTAATATGTATTTAACCTTAAGCTGTGACTCGTTTTTGCTCGCATGTGTAGTATTCCCCAGTCAGAAGAAAAAAAATCCATGTCTTCTACATACAACCCATCGCTCCCACTGATTCCACATCCAGCTTTTAAGTCTACTAATACTATAAAATATTTCAAAGTGTCACACTTTAAACTATTTTTTTTATATTTAAAAACATAAATTGAAGAAAGTTCATCAAATATCATTAGCAAGTTAATGCACCCCCTAGTTGCTCCTGATTGTGTATCATCTATAGGTGAAGGACAAGATTGTGTTAAGCACCTTGAAGATGGAGAAGTGCATACAAATAAAAGTAAATGTGTTTGGGGAACTAATCAAATTTAATTTAATTAACTTGCTTAACTTAATCGGGATTGTTATCGGGCTTCTGCAAAGCTTGCTGGAGATATGAGGATTTGAGTCAGATGTGTTATAGGAGGGAAACATACAAAAACGTGCACGATAAGGATCCTTGAGAACTGGACATGGCCATCCGTAGATAAGACTGTCTCAGTACGTCTCATCTTGTCAATATCTGATATACCTATGCATAAAAAGCACTGAACTTTTTGAGTCATTTGGGTGATTAATTATTACATGAAACATTATGGCTAGACTGCGCGTGTTTCTCTCGTCCAACAAATTTACTTCTGGTTGTTTACAAATTGTTCAATTTTGTTTTTGTGTGTCATTCTAGTTTCACATCAGTTAAGTGAAAGTTGAGGGAGAACAGACAAATGATTCAAAAGCCTTGTAAATACTACACAAAATCACTATATGACAGGTCTGTGGCTGCTCGCGGTGGGGGAAAAAGACAAGGTGATTGCCTATAGCAAAATATATCCCTCCGAGGCATGTTGCCCTGACAGCACATCAGCAACGACAAGGGGTATGGGTTCATTTGGATTCGAGAAAATGACTCATGATCTTTATTTTACATAACGTTAAAATGATTATGAAAATAAAATAAAAATGCCCAGCACAATAATCGGGTGGTTAGCGTGCTGACTTCACAGTGCAGAGGTCGTGAGTTAAAGACCCGGTCCTGCCCTCGCTGTGTGGAGTTGGCATGTTCTTCTCCAGGTCCTCTGGTTTCCTCCCACATTACAAAAACATGCATGGCAGGCTGATTGAACACTCCAAATTGTCCCTAGGTGTGAGTGTGGATGGTTGTATGTCTCTGTGTACCCGGCGATTGGCTGGCAACCAATTCAGGGTGTCCCAAGCCTAGTGCCCGAAGACGGCTGAGATAGGCTCCAGCACACCCCACGACCCTAATGAGGATAAAGCCGTCTAGAAAATGGATGGATGGATTCACGACATTGAGTACGACGGTCCTCTCTGTAGGTGAGGTGGACTATTTCAAGCCGACACTTCCCTCTCCTGGTGATGTGGTGAAATCGCAATTTCCCAATCTGCAATTTGTGAATCATCGCCTGCTTGCTTTGTTCTATAAAACAAGGAGGAAACAAATTGTTGAATGACCATTAGCAGTTGCAGAAGAGTATTTCTTGCGTACACTGACCCCAAACAAATAGAAAGAACATTTGCATTGCACAGGGAGCTTGTCTCAATAGCTTAATGTTTTACTATGTTTATGCAACGATGTGAGCAGTCAGATGTTTTTGACTAACCCATTTTTAAAACTACTGGGGTGCTATCAATAAAAGGTTACTACAGTGCAGTGAAGTCTGCGTCCTAAAGTGCGTGTTATGTCCCCATCAGAATAGCTTTGTCCATGTGAAAATATATTCTTTTCCTTTCGGCTTTTCTCTTCAGGGGTTGCCACAGCGAATCAGTTCCCTCCATGGTTTGTGCATCCTCTTCTCTCGTACCAAATACCTTCGTGTCCTTTTTGACAACATCCATATACCTCCTCTTTGATCTTTCTCTCTGTCTCCTGCCTGGCAGTTCAAGGCTCAGCATCCTTCTCCCAATATATTCACTCTCTCTCCTCAGGACCCCTCCAAACCATCTCAGTCTGGCCTCTCTGACTTACTCTCCAAAGCCTATGAGTTGTCCCTCTGATATGCTCATTCCTGATCCCCTCCAACCTGGTCCCTCCTAAAGAAAGCCTCAACATCTTCATCTCTGCTCCCTCCAGCTATGCTTCCTGTCTTTTCTTCAGTGTCCATGTGAAAAGATATTAGACTGAATAAACTCTGAGGTCTTGTTTTAAGTTGACACATACATGTATTTGCTGACATACCTGTACAGTAAATATACTTAAATATGAAATGTTTCAAACAAAGTGTCATTCTTTTAACTATTTTTGTCATATTTACAAACATAAGTTCAACAAAGTACAACAAAGAACACTGGTAAAAAAGTACCAGGAAGAGAAAACGTATTTACCCTCAAACAGCTTTCTTCGGGCAGTAGGCAGGGGACACCTTCTGGTGACTGTCTAAGTTCTGAACACAATCTTTCATTGCAGCCGAGGAGTTTAATGACGCTGCAAAGTTAGAATTTTCACATTGTCCAATAAACTAATGTGCATAGTTACATATTTTTAGGCAAACTCCAACAGCATTTTTCAACTCAAGCCAGTGTATTGGCACTGCCTTGCTCTGAAATTAACCCAGAGGCCACTGAAATGTTCTGTCAATTCACCCTCCTTCTGAGACTGTGGGCGGTCCGACAGGATTAAACAAATTCATACATCGCTTGGGTATATATGGTGTGCAATCACGAAACTTCTCTGCACATAGTACTCCTCTTTAAAAAGTGTGCCCTAAAGCATGTTGGGTAAGGCTACTGTTCACATGCAGGGAGCATTCAGCCCAGAGGCCAAATAGTCACCACTGGTTCTCTGTGAAACAGATTCAGGCACATCACATAAGTACCTGTAGTTAAGGTTTTCACAAAAACTGTTATTCTTGTCTCCAACCGTCAAGGTCAAATCTTGCTACTTGTGTGGATTTCATCTATTTCTCCTTTAGCCTTATCTCCCACTCTGTCTCACTCTTTTTTTCTTAACTTGGATTTCATATCTGCCATTGTTTGCCCTCAGCTTGCTTTCTATAAGCTTTTCCTGACATGTGTGATGGGTTTCCCGTGAGCAGTAAAACCCCATTGTGCCCTGTCATTTGGGCTTTCATGGAAAAGCTGAAAAATTAAATAAATAAAATAAGTAGGCATGGCTGAGTTTTTTTTCTCAATCCCCCACAAGTTCTTCTGCCTATAGCTCTGAAGTTTACTTTTTTCTGCACATATTGCTCATCTTGAGGAATAACACAGAGAGCATTGTGGGTTCTTCTGACTGTACCGTATACGGAACGTTTATTGGGAAGACTACATCTACAATCCAAAAGCTCTTAAAAGAAATGGCAATAAATCCAAAATAAATACATGAAAAACATTCCCACGAGGAAGAAATACATCAAAATATGTTTTTCAATATTTGTGAACATTAAAAATGCTGTGTTGATATCAACCCAGGTACAGAATGTTAATACTGTATTGATATTTACATCTGCCTCTGCTGCCACTTCCATAAAATCGAGCTACAAGCGACTAGCAATCACTAAGTCATTGATTATCGTTAATGTGAGTGAAAATAAATCAAACAGCCACCCGGCTAAAAGCATGCAATAACGAACATGACACTGGTTGTTCAAGCTTATCGTTAAAGGGCATTCTGGATTCGCCTTTTATGGTCATCTTGTTGCAAATTCTCAATCTTTACTTTGTCCATTGTTTACCTATTAAATTGGTCTTGTCACCTACTAGAGACTGGATTAAAGAAGAAACAGCAAACTCAGTAGAATTGTCCAAGTCATGTAATAGTCATGTACTGCATTGCCCCAGCAAATCAGCAAAAGAATAGATGTGTTTATTTTCAACTTTTTAATGTTTTAGTGGTGACGGAGGAGTCTAAAAAGCAACAAACGCACGTTACGCGATAACCGTTTGGGAAATGGTTGACTGCTGCTGATAAATGGACGCTTGTTTGTTCCTGCAGCTGCCTCAATCGCAGTTTGTGTTTGTGTGGCTAGTCTGGGAGGATGTGCGGCTCAATGGCACAATATAGGGGAACATGCAATATCTACAACTGCTGGTGTGAAAATAACACCTTACAGTCACTTCAATGAGAATTAACATCTCATATAATTTTGTGATTGTCGCGGTTTGCAAGGTGGTGATGGTGGTGGATGCCAAAAAACAGGCAGGAGGGAGCAGCAGGTTGTATTTGACAAATTGTATTAAAATAAAGTCAGGAAGAAAGAGAAAAGTACAAAGTATCAAACAAAACAATGATAAAATTCTGCCAAGATGAAACAAACCTGATAGGGTGAAGCAAACAAATTCAATGACCTGACACCGAATGGTCGTGCTGGGAGTCCTTTTAACTCCCACTGATGAGGACGACCAAAACCTGGGCAACTGAGGGCGGGGGCCATCAGCGCTAACCGTTGGTCGCCAACCAGAGCTTGACAGTCTGCCACGGACTGGAACGACCAACACCTGTGCAGGTACCGGCGGGGACAATAGCGCCACCTGTTGGTCGCCAACCAAATCGTGACAGTGATCATTTCACACTCATTTTCAGAGTGCCTGCATGTGTGCTCATTTACATGAATGTGTGCATTTATAAATCAACCATATATTACATTATGATTGCTTGCACTATGACACCCATAAAAGATATGTAGCAATAATCCCTACACAGAAATTAATGTTGATTGTCACAATCGATTTATCCATCCATTCATTTTCCGTGTGTTTTTTTTTTGTGGGGTTACTGGAGGTGAACGCAGTCGTCTTCAGGGCACACAGAGACGAAAAAGCATCCTTGCTCACACGCACATATTGACGCAGGAAGGCCAGAGCTGGAATACCTCTACACTGTGAGGTCACCATGCTAACCATTGGAGTACCAGGCCAATATTGACTGATACTTTCAAATGGAAATTAATGATACCATGTATTGTTATTTTTATTTGTAGCAGCAGTTCGACATGGGGTAGAGCAAGACTGGGGCAAGCCATCCGGCCAGCAAGGCCTTCTTTACTCAATTTGCGTTATTTCAGATTATCATATATTCCTGGATAAACTGCTTCTGGGATGGATGTGGATGTCAGGTTATTGTTTTTTTTTTTTTTTTTTTGGGGGGGGGGGGGCAATCAAATCACAGCCTCTGCGTCTTTAACTTTTAACTTTTATTGGGATTACATTTTGACCCAGTAACAACCGAATTGTTCCATCCTGTCGTTGGGTGGTTAGTGCATGCAAGCAGTTTCGCTGGACTAAGCCAAGCAAGTCTCTTGCATGTGGATCCAATTAGAACATTTAGTGCACAGCGTTTCTGCTGCAGTATGATGTATGTAATATGTTTTTTTCATCTTTGACATGTGACGCTGATTTTAAAGTGATGTATTTGTAACATTTGTATCCTGTGATATTGCTTTTTGCATGGTATTAATTGAGTACATGATTGTGATGCCATAGTTATGATTGTAAGAGGTGAATAGTCAGGGAAGTCAACACTAAAGGCTCTAAATATATTAATCTGTCATTATTATGATGCAGTAAAATACAAGTTTGCACAGGTGCAACCTTCACTCACAGTTACAAATAAAGATCCAAATAGCAGATGGAAAAGTCATTGAAATTGTCTCTCAAGTTGGTCAATCTCAAAAACCTGCTGCCCTTCACTATGCTACATTTCCCAACTCCTTTTTCAGCCAGACTGGATGCCATATCTGGATATTGTGATAACGCATAATCTTCCCTGCAAATGACAGTGCAGCACAACCGAGCCTTTTAAGGGCGACATTTCGATCAATCAAATCATCATAAATGCACGAGCAATCAATCAACGGTCAGAAACTCAATGTAGGCAGTCCATCTGAGTGGGCTACATCTGCATTTAAAAAGTGGAGCATTCCATGAAATGGGACTTGTGTTAATCTTATTAGTACCGTGTGTGCTTTTTCAGAGCCAAAATGATGCCATGAAATTGCTGCATCCACTCGAGATGCATCTCACATTTAAAGTGAGAATGAGGGCACACCAAAGCATGCCAACATTCCACTGAAAATGTGCTTTGTTCAAAGCTTAAACAGCTTTCACAAAAGATGGAGAAAACTGGCATGGCTTTCTAAAGTAATGCTGAAGACTTTATTGTGGGTCTTTTATTCAAACAAATTGGAATAAGTGATACATATTAAGCATGATTGAATATCAACAGAAAGAGTAGAGCTCTATTCCAGAATTATTATGGGTCCTACGTTATTGTATTACACCAAGGTTGTGAGGCTGAAAGGAAACCTAACTGTAAAGCTGGATGTCCCAGGAGTCTTATTAGTTTTTTTTTTCCTAAACACAAAAATCATTGCTCCCTGAGGTATGAGTGCTTCTGATCAATAGGCAGCCTCTCCAGTTGCACACTGAAATTATACTCCATTTCTAAAATTGCGGAAAAGTATAAGAAAATGTGCTTGCAAACAATACATGGATATTAATGCTCAATTCTAACTAACCATTCAGAAAAACTATGGAATAAATGTTTGAGCGAGGTTTCATTTTGCAGCATTGCCTATTTGCCTTTTTTTAAAATCTGGCATTAATGTTCTTCGTCAATCCAATAATCGTCAGAATTATATATTTTTTTTCTTCAGCACTGTATGTCAGTGGTTCCTCACATTTTTGGCTTCCATAGGGGTACTCCGTGCACTTAGGAATGTTGATGATTCTCCAAAATAGAACACAACACAACACAACTGACTGAAGATAATGTAACGTTGTTTAATTTGAACATTTCATTCTCATATCATCTTCTTCAAATAAACATCATGCCCTGAAAATAACTAATCTGAATAAATTCTTAAACAAATGAACAATAAACCCGCCTTGGAAATCTTAAAGCATTTACAAAAAAAGCTGTTGATTAACTGCCCTTTAAAGTTGAGTGGGTAAAATGTGTTGCTTATTATATCCATGTTCTTGTTTATGGTGCGTGTCATGTCGATGCGCAAACCACTCAAATACCATTCTGCCCTACTTTAGACGTTAATTCTGATAAAAACACATGACAAGATGCTAATGCATAAAAAAGCTTCGCAGTTTGATCCAATCAAGTTCTACATAACTTCCATCACAATAAGAAATTTACTTCTGACTATCCAAATCCAAACATTGAATTTCTGATACGGGCTCAAGGACAAATTTCAAGAAACTATTCTCTTCAAGGCACTGGTTAGAATGGCATTTTCGTACAGGAAAAATAACAAGAGATCTGAATTCCGAGGTGGTCAATTCATTTTTCTTCAGGCATCGCTGTACAGTATTTTCTTCATGACTGTGATGGGCCAAATGGTCGTTAGAGCGCCACCTCTACTTTGGCAATTTCTTAACAGCCACATCAGTTGATTCTCTGTTTGGAGATGTCAAGGTGCTTGAAAAAAAAAACGTAACTGCAAAAAAACGAGTCACTTTTATTGCTAGGAACCGAGAGGCCAATTGTAAGCCGGCACGAGACAATGAGAGGCTCCCAATGGACTGGTCACGTGCCCACGCCGGGGGAGCTTCAATTCTGGTTCGTGGTCCGCGTCTCTTTCTGGATGAAGGCGGAACACGCACCGCGGATCCAGTCCAGTGATCTTGTGTTTTGGGATGTCGCCGTCCACATAGGCCGCGGCGACGTGGGATTTAAAGACAGATCCACCAACCCACCTGATCCACGGAGTAGTACAAACTTCTGTCTGCTTGATCCTGTTAAGTGTCACGGCACAAGAGCGGCGCTGTCAGGACTAGGCTTCGTCGCCCAAGACCGGTGAGTAACGTGCACCGTAACGTTGTCGTTTAAGTACGAGTTACTCACTTTTGACTCGAGTACTTATGACGTCCAAAAAACAAAGCAACGTGGCCGGAGTGGTGTTTCAATTGCGTTTTTCAGGAAATAATGCACATTGTTGTGGTGTCATCTGCATACTCCCAGCAAAGTCAACAAGTAGGTATTAGCAATATAACATTGATGCAATGTTGTTCTTTGGTCCTTCGTAATTGTGACGTTAGCAAGTAAACAAACATCCCGTACAACATTTGGTCATTTTACAACAAAGAGCGGTCTGAGATGAACCCACTCTTGATGCCCGTCATGGACATTACGCATATTTTTCCCCCTTCGAAGTACTCTCGTGTTTATGTTGTGGCACTCACGACCCACCACGTTAGTGGTGCAGCTCCCCGAGTAAAATCAAACAGTAAGATCAAACGCAGTGGCTACACAAATTTTTTCGCACATAAAGTTGATTGTTTACATCTACTGGTTCATGTGTTAATTGAATATATTCACAACATTGGTAGTGTAAAATTGCACCGTGTGTGAACGCCAACTATGTCTTTTTAATTAAAATTATGTGTACACTAATACAATATTCACCAACCTCTTTAAAAACATGTTATGTGTTCATTATGTACCCTCTGCTACCTCGTGGAAGAGCATTTAATTGTTTTTCCTAATCACTATATGGCACTAGCATCGATTGATGAACAAGGATAATGAATACTGTAATGCATTTTATTGACCAATGAAACCAAATTGGATGAATTCTCAAAGGCACACCTGCTGATCACTGACATTAATGTGGTGCAGCACAGTGCTTTGGAATCACTGCCCAACGAAAGGCAAATGTTTCCATCATGTCCAGGCATGATCACAAGCTGTAATATTTAAAGGACAACCAACATCACTTTTTTGTTTCCTAACTGACATCAGAGAAACGTTTTATAGCATCTAAAATACCCAAAACACGCAGTATGATATTTTTATTCAAATGCAAAACACCCATAAAAATGACTCAAAGTGTTCAAAATCTGCAAAAAATTGAGCTGCAAATTGGACATTTTCAGAAAGTCCCGCCCCCAGTTCGTGACGTCACGCAAAGACGTCTTGCATTGCTGGAGAATCAAAACAATGGCTTCAGATTCAGAGAATATGCTTTCTTGTTACACATCCAGCGATGAATATGATTCAAATAGTTCTGAAGAGGAAAGCATACATGTTTGCAATCGATTAAATAATTTATTCTGTGCCGTTTTGAGGCAACATTGGGGGGAAATGGATCACCAAAAAAGAGGCAGAAGATGGCGTCCAAGTTCCTGTGAGAAATTAATCAGCCCGTTTCCACAGGCTGATAATTTCCTTCCATGGAGCTTGGTTGCCTTCTTCTGGTGGCTTTTTGGTGCAACACAAGGTTTTCAGACCAAACAAGTACAGCAAAATAAATTGATGTGATGGAAGGACTGCTAGAAAGTGTCTTTTTTTGGTCAGGGGCGTTCCTTCGGTGACGTCATGTAGGGACTCGTCACCAACTCAAAAACAAGACTTCCTGAATATTCAGCGCGAGTCTTAAAACGTAAAATATAGCTATATGTGGTGGAATCTTTGTAAAATACGCTCAGTAGAAGTCATTTGAAGCCATTTTACAAATTATGGGATCAACTTGTCCGAAGACGTCGGTTGTCCTTTAAGAGCAGTGCAAAACATTTTTCTGTTCATAATGTCCAATACATATTTTGTAAGTTTTCAATAGGAGTGTAAAATATTTTATTATATGTATTTTAAGTACAAACAAATTTAAATATACCGTCTCTTTTTCTTCCAATTCCTTCGTTCTGATAAATGCTGTCATTGCCTTCGGATCCTCCTTCCCCGCGCCAAGCTGGACAATGTCTTCTCAGTTGATGTCTTATGGTCAATTACATATTCTGCACATGTCCGGTTCATTGAGTCATTTTAACTGTCTGGTTGGAACCATTTTTTTTGCTTCCCTCTCTAACTGCATTATCACTCTAAATGTGATTCTGTCAATCGAATATGAACCCTCCAAGAGACATTTGTTCCAGCTGCATGCATACAACTGACACATACTCTTGATCATGCATTTGCTCATGCTGTTTATTGCCTAATTGTCCCTTGTTTGTATTTATTTATGTATTTATTTTTAAACACAAGACGTGTGGGGGGGAGTTGCACCAGCTTCAGTACATGCGGGTAAGATCATGACTCTGTGTTGTTGATGCTGTAGGTACAGTATATTGGCAACAGTCTGGCTGGTTGATCCTTGTGGCCTACACTACATCGCTAAATTAAGTGTGACAGATGGTTCATGTGCTCCTTGAATTAAAAACAAAAATCCTTGAAATTTAAAAAAAAACAAACCTACATGCATTACACAACAAGTCATTGAGAGTTGAGTAGATTTCAAGTTTCTTGTTCCGAATCATAGACGCATGGATCTGTTTTAACCAAGGGCGCCTGAGGTCATCTGAATTTTGCCAAATAATTGAAGCCAAATATAACTTGGTGTGCTTTTATTTTTATTATGCATTATTATTGCAACATGTGGCGGCATGTCGACGTAATGCAAATGTAATGCAGGATGAGCTATCTTTGTGGGGGCTGGTTAGAATTGTCTCCTTGATTGGAGGCCTACCAGGGCCCACTTTTATTACTATCACATCTTACTGCTTCAACCATCGACACAGTACCATCCCAAAATCAGGTTCAATTGCTAAATAAGGATGCTAAAAATGATTGTTAATTATGCTGACATTGTTAAGAATTGTACAATATGTGACCAGTCATTATAATTCGTGGCTATCTGTTGGCAGTGAGTGATCAGTATACAGTAATGTGTTTAACAGGTGACAATGAATCTGACACTTACCATCAACGCTAACACGATGAAGTATTTGCAGTTACCACTGATCCATTTTTAACACATCGCAATAAGTAAAATGCGTCACTTTGCTCAGGAGCCTAAAATCTCACCAAATGTTTCTCGGCAAGAAATTACAGTTCATGACTTTTAAAACCAAGTGATTGCGTGTTTTACCCAAACACGTGATTGATTGATAGAATCAAGTTTAATCTTATGTGGCATCACTACGTAGCTATTTCTGATGGTCAAAGTCAAAACAAGTTGGAAGTTGACATAATCGAATGAATTTTGTGAGTGCGTATTTGCAGGGTTTCACAATAAATCCAATTTAGCTTATTTCACTTGCGACAATTTACTTTACTCAAAACACTGACATCATCCATTTGGGCCTCTTTTTTAAAAGAGTTCATATTCTCGATCTTCATATTATAATGTGGCAAGTTCTATGAAATCATGCTTATATTTTGAGGTTGCTTCAGTCATCATAGTTGCTTCCTCTTTCTCTGTGAGTGGGCTATTCTTCCCATGTGTCAGTTCCTCTGAGCAACTTTCACACAGGACCTCTTTGAAAAGCAGGGGGTCCTGGGAACAATCGAAGTCCATCTTCCTGTGGAGAGAAACCCGTTTGATGACATTTAGCGTCTGGAGGATTAAATTACATCATATATTCTGACTGCACTGGTTTATAATTAGAAATGCAAATGCAAATGTTTTACTGTGCAATTCAGAGAAATCTACAAAGAACTGAGACAGATTATTTTGGAACTGGTTCTTTAGTTAGAGGGCTCAACTGATGGGTTTTTTTGTTTGTTTGTTTTAACCAACTCTGTTTCTTACCACAACTCATGCAGACAGTTTACATATGATCCTATTGCTTGCATGGTGTATTCGTCATCACTCTTTTGTCATGGTTTCAACATTTTGCCCATTCATAGTTTTCAACCACTTGTGTCTTGAATACACGAGAAAGCCCAGAAGATGTCTAGTAGAATGCATTGTGGCTGTCTACAACCAGCCTTTCTTAGTTGATGAGTACAGCAACAACTTTCATGATTGCATCCCTGTTTATGTGCAGCATAAGCAGGTTGAAGCAGATTTATGTGGGACAGGAGATGTGAGAAAATCTCTTCTCGTCAATGGATGCTACAGCTGCGTGTTTGCTTTCAACATTTAGCTTGTAGTCGACGTGCACGTTCCACCATGATGTCCCTGATCCACTGGTGGAAAGACGCTTTGATCCTCTCATCTTTCATCTAGAACTGCTTCATGTCATCACAAAGAGGGTACAGCAAGTCCTGAAGAATGAATGACTCTCTGTGTCTTTGTTTTGTCATGTTGTCTTTGTATTGTCATATTATTTGTTATTTAGTTTTTTTTTTTTTGTTCTTTTGACTTCAAGACGGCGCCGCGAGAGTGGCTGCCTTTCCAGCAGCTCATGTATTTCTTTTTTCTACTTTCATTCCTTTCATCACTTTGCTGCTGTGAAATGTAAATTTCTCCACTGTGAGACTAATAAAGGCAAATCCAATCCAATCCAATCCAATGCTGCTCACTATTAGTCAGGCAGACATGGAAAAAAATAACAACCGCGGGGAATGTGACATTACCACATGAACCTCAACTGACAGGAATACCACTTGTCATATGCAACTGGTCTGCCCCACAAGTCGTCAGCTGTTAATTATTCAGTTATGAAGGTCCCCGAGTTCAAGATGGGCTCACTGTAGTGGAAAACCGATAATTATTCAGTGGGGATTGTTAGGTTTCCATTTGCTTTTGAAGAAAGATTTTCTTTCAAATGTCTTTCATTAATTTCAAAAATTTCTTATTCATTAACTTGTTTTTGTCATTTTCAGTAAAATTCCAGGACCAACAGAATATTGATTTTTAGGACTACATAAACATTCAATGCAGCATAAGAAACCTTGGACTCTTCTTTCATGAGAAAAAAAAAGAGTTAATTCCGAAGGTATATGGGTCTGGAGTAATATGAGGTGCAAGTGGTGGTGGCTGTACAAAAGGCAAATGCTCCCTCGTGGAAGGGAAAAAATATTGCCAGACGTTTGACCAGCCCTTTATCGGCACCCCCTGCAAGAAAACCCAAAATCCAAACACATTCGGCAATGGCGCTCCACGTCATATTTTCAATTTGAGAATGGCAGCGAATGAGTTAAAGGTGGACCGAGTGACTCCTGGTTCAAACCCAAAGAGAAATGTAAGAATTGTATGCTCAAGAGAAGCAGACATCAGTGTTCATGGTGAACAGTGTGCGTATAGCGGTGCTATGTTGACAAACAGCGACCAGTCAGATAAAGAGGCAACAAGAGAGACTCAATGTTGGCCTTGGTGGCAAAATCCACCTCCCCTTGCTATCATCTCACAGTGGTTAATTTTTCAGATGCCAGGTGTTTTTCAATCTCTAATGTGCACACAATCGCAGGGCACACACACGCAGGGCCAAACTGTCAGTGAGATTAGCACGCAAACCAATGGTGGGAGTGCAGTTGTCGCTGGGGAACAGCTGCCACAAAGTGCTTCAATCCCCAGATACTGAGCATGCACACACATTTAAGACGTGCACATGAAAGCCCAGTGAAGATGGAAGAAGAACAAATTGAGTCATTGAAGGGTTGGCTCATTTAAGAAACTGTTTTCTCCTTTGTGACCTTCAGCTATATGATAGGCGCATCAACAATGATATATCACTATATAACATCCAAACGTGTATGATATTCTAATATTACTCCAGTATAATGCGTAATGCTAATTCTAACAGCGTACTCTCCTTATATTAATTCTGAAAGTATGATGCGATGGGCGGCCCGGTAGTCGAGTGGTTAGCACACCAGCTTCACAGTGCAGAGGTCGCCGGTTCACGTCCCGGTCCGGCCTCCCTGTGTGGAGTTTGCATGTTCTCCCCGGACCCGCGTGGGTTTTCTCCAGGTCCTCCGGTTTCCTCCCACACTCCAAAAATATGCATGGCAGGCAGATTGACCATTCCAAAATTGTCCCTAGGAGTGAGTGAGAGAGTGACTGTTGTATGTCTTTGTGTGCCCTGCGATTGGCTGGCAACCAATTCCGAGTGTCCCCCGCCTCATGCCCAAAGACAGCTGAGATAGGCTCCAGCAACCCCCGTGACCCTAAAGGAATAAGCGGTACGGAAAATGAGATGAGAGATGAGTATGATGTGATTTCTGGTTACCATTTACATCTAGGTGATATCTCTCACGCCTTCTTATTTGATTGGAATGGTAATGATAATGCTAATGGTGTGACATGCCAATCAACATTTAAAGGACAACCGCCGCCTCCGGACAAGTTGTATCCATAATTTGTAAAATCACTTCAAATGACTTCTACTGCGCGTAGTTTACAAAGATTCCACGGCATATAGCATTTTTTGTTTGAAGACTCGCACTGAATATTCAGGAAGTCTTGTTTTTGAGTTAATGACGATGCCTGACGTGATGTCACGTCTGGAAAGCCCCTGACCGAGAAAGCGACATACAATGCATTTTGGGTACTTTGTTTAGTCTGAAAACTTCGTGTTGATCCGTCTTGATGGCAAAATTAGAAGGAAAACGCGTACATAATGTTGCACCAAGACTACTATTTGATACTAGTTGACACAAATTCCCAGCAGAAAAATCAGCCCATTTCCAATGGAGCTTGTGCGCCATCTTGTGTATTTTCTGGGACGCTACATTGGAGTCCTGAGGGCTCGAATTGATACGCAAGTACTTCTTTAATCGATTGCAAACATATATGCTTTCCTCTTCAGAACTATTTGAATCATATTCATAACTGGATGAGTACGAAGAAAGCATCTTCTCTGAATCTGAAACCATTGTTTTGATTCTAGAGCAAGGCAAAGACGTCCTGGCGTGACGTCACGAACAAGGAAGGGGGCGGGACCATCTGAAACTCGCAATTTCCAGGGTCATCATGAAGTAGTTTTGGGACACTTTAACTCATTTTAATGGTGTTTTGCATTTGACTAAAAATATCAGCCTGCATGTTTTGGGTATTTTAGAATGTCTCAAAACGTATTTCTGATGTCAGTTAGGAAACGAAAAAAAAATGGCATCGGTTGTCCTTTAAACGGTCCACTGACTGCAGCTTTAATTCATCTTTGGAAATAATTATTGCCCTTATTTTGTAGAATAAATCTTCATGAATGACTACTTAGCCAGTGTGTGAAGCTTTCTTTGATTGACGCCGCTGACACGTGTCTCGTAATTCCTAGATATCTGAACAAGATAATTTGAACAACTTTATTATCCTTTAATTATCATATGGCAATAACCTTCACTATAAACATGATGTCACAATCCACTGAATTCTTACTTTTATTTCAAAAGTGATTAACTGATTTTTAGGACCATCAATTAAAGTTGCTAATGCCTAGATATCATGCTTTGCATTTTAACATTCTCTTGCCGGTTGTCAGAATGAGCAGTGTGAACCCCCAAAATGTAAGAGACAAAGCAGAAAATGCAAGCCTTAAAGGACAACCGACACCATTTTTTTTGTTTCCTAACTACATCAGAAAAACGTTTTAGAGCATCTAAAATACCCAAAACACGCAGGCTAATAAAAATGACTTAAAGTGTCCCAAAACTGCTTCAAAATGACCTCGAAAATGGCAAATTTCAGAAGGTCCCGCCTCCTTGTTCGTGACGTCACGCCAGGATACTCCAGACACAAAAAAATGGCTTCAGAGAGTTCAGATTCGGAGAAGATTGTTTCTTGTTACTCATCCAGTTATGAATATGATTCAAATAGTTCTGAAGAGGAACGCATGAGTGTTTGCAATCGATTAAAGAAGTCATTCCGTATCGATTCGAGCCGTCTGGACTCCAATGTAGCGCCCAGAAAATGCACAAGATGGCGCACAAACTCCATTGGAAATGGGCTGATTTGTCTGCAGAGAATTTGTGTCGACTTTTATGGTGTTACCGCAATTGGTAGTGTTGGTGCGACACACAACGATTCACCATTGTGTTATTTATGTGTTTTTCCTTCTAATTTCACTATTAACACGGATCAACACAATGTGTTCAGACCAAACAAAGTACCCAAAATGCATTGTGTGTCGCTTTCTCGGTCAGAGGCGTTCCTGACTTGACATGACGTCAGGCATCGTCATCAACTCGAAAACAAGAGTTCCTGAATATTCAGTGCGAGTCTTAAAACGTAATATATCGCTATATGCGGGGGAATCTTTGTACAATGCGCTCAGTAGAAGTCATTTGAAGTGATTTTACAAATTATGCATACAACTTGTCCGGAGGTGTAGGTTGTCATTTAAATAGTTAACAAAAATTGTGAATTGAAATGTCAACTCCTGTCAAAGTAGAGCTAATCTGTGCATTTTTAGAGCCCAAACCCTGCACAATTTGGCATTGTTTGGATGTATTATGATGCATTGGCCTACACTGGGCTCTTCACAGTCAAAACAAAGGCTTGCACTGTTACACTGCTTTCTTCTCGCCTCTCCCCGTTCAATTTATGTCTCAGAAAAACCCAATAAAAGCATTCTTCTCAGGCTGCTTTATTACTCAATAAAATCATTCTTCACAGGTTGCTGTACTGTATTACTATCATTGGAAGAGGACATTGGGACAAAAAAACTATCCCCACCACCCTTTTCGTTGTGTAAAATATTCTTCTATTGGATGCACAAGAGAGACCACAAAACCTCTGTTGGGCTACATTGTGGTTGCCCATGCAAGTGGTCATATTAATCTGCCAATCAATTACAAAATATTAGGCATCAACTTTCCTTGTACATCTGGTCATGTTTAATTGTAGAATTTATCTTGTAATGCCTAATCTCATCTCATTTTCCGTACCGCTTATTCCTCATTAGGGTCGCGGGGGATGCTGGAGCCTATCTCAGCTGTCTTCGGGCACGAGGCAGGGGACACCCTGAATTGGTTGCCAGCCAATCGCAGGACACACAAAGACATACAACAGTCACTCTCACACTCACACCGAGGGACAATTTGGAGCGGTCAATCTGCCTGCCATGCATGTTTTTGGAGTGTGGGAGGAAACCGGAGGACCCGGAGAAAACAAGAACATGCAAACTCCACACAGGGAGACCGGACCGGGACGCGAACCGGCGACCTCTGCACTGTGAAGCCGGTGTGCTAACCACATGGTGGCAGCCCGTCAAGGCTGTTGAGGTCTGCAGCGGGTTTGCAATGCATTTGGTAGAATAAAGATTTGAGATGGTCCTTGTTTAGATTGAACAAGTAGGATGTTTATTTGCCGGAGCACACAGAGCAACCACTTCTTTCAGCATTGTATAAGGACTTTTTTTTATCACTGTCAAAGGACCATATGAAGCGTTGTGGCTGCGTTGCCAGATCCGCTCAACATTCACCATGCCTCATTTATCTTAACAGAGAATATTACAGCATTGCACAAAATGAGGATACAAAATAACTGTTTCTTCACAAACGCGTACGACAATTTTGGCCAGCCAGCGCGTGATGGTGTTGTGCTACCTGTCACAATGGCGGAGGGGGGGGGGGGTGTCGGCGCTCGGGTCGACGGTCCCCCGACGCCGGCCAGGGCAAAAGCGGGTCGGCCGTAGGCGATCGGGTGCGCGGGATTGGCGCGACGAGAAAACCGTGTCGGGCCCACGCCGCCACCGCCTCTTTGAGACTTTTCATTCGGCGTCTGCCTAAGTCCGAGCATGTGTGTTGGGCGACCTCTTCTGGCTTCTTCGTTAGCAGGGAGAGTGATTTTTCAACAGCGCGTATGCATGGTAAGCCGTGCATATTTGGGTCAGCAGAACAACACAGTAATAAAAATCGATAATACGAAATATAAAATGATAAAAATGACACTAAAATCAGCATCAGAATCATCTTTATTGGAAAACGTTCGTTAAAAACAGATAGACATTGTATACTATTCCGTCGTATAAACGTTGTGTCGGCCCTATTGAATGCATTTCGACTTACGACTGTTTGAGTTACGACCGTTTTTTCGGTCATAAGTCGGATGTTACCTGTATACTACATTAACTTAAGCGGAGGAGTGGATGGAGATACCCGCCTCATAGTTCAGAGGTCAACACTGACCGCGAGTATGGTTATTTGTCCATCACTGCCTTGCGATTGGCTGGCGGGCTCTTCAGATTGTACCGGTGTACCCTCTTCTTACACAAAGACTGCTGCGATAGGCTCCAGCATTCCTGTGACCCTCGAGAAGCAAAGCAGGATGGGTGGATAAGAAAGTCTCAAATTAGCAGCGTTCCTCAGTAAATTTCTCATGGTACTACACAGAGTTGATATTTTGATAAGGCGTCAGATTTTTCTCATCTTATGAATTTTGATGCCTATCTGAGATTTGCGTGATTTGCTTCTGCTTGCTTGATGCGATTCAATATTATTTTCTTCTTGAAATTGCAAAAGTAGGGCAAGCTATTGCGTGACTGTGGAAGGAGCTCACAACCCCTTTGGGTGATCAGGCAGTCAATGAAGGATTCACTCAGCTGCAGACCTACGAACGTACATAGGACATTGGAAATACCACATTATTACTTAGGTGACCAGATGATGTGTTCTGCTACGGGCACATGTGGTATGACCTAGTAGTGCAAGCTTGATAGAGAAAAATGGCCTTTCAGGGAGAAAGCTACGACCTGGGCAGGAAATGGCAAGTGCCACAAAAAGGGTCTGATTAAAAATAAGGACAGCTGCTTGCTGCTCTTAAATATAAATGTAGAGTTGATACTTAACATAATCAGCAACGACATTGCAACAAAGTTAAACAACAAATTGTATTTCAATGTAAAACATACAACAGGCGCGTCACAATGAAGCAATGGCAGTTCTGACAAAGATTTCACTAAGAAGACACTGAAACAACAACAAAGTGATTGACATATACCCCCATTCACATTTCTTGTCGTCTCTGTATGTAGGCATGTTTAGGACACCTACAACGTAAGTGAACACTCTCCCAGAGCCTTTCAAAGCTGTGGGCTTTGAGGCTGCAATGAGCTCAGTTTCATTATGCATTTCACAACATATGGCTCCCACCACTGGGTTGGTATTACATTTCTGCAGAAACAAAAGCTCACAGAACCTCAGCAGACAAGACGCAACCTCTTACAGCAGATGTCTTTTTCTTTGTTTATGCCCTCTTTTTTTATGGAGTTCAGGCGGAAGCTGGATAAAACACATGCTTGCATAACTTGCAAACTCCACATGGAGGAGGGGCCCGGGCCACTATTTGTACCCAAAACCACTGTTCATGTTCACCACTCATCACTGTGTTACTATCTTAGTTCTCGTGCATCCCTAAAGCATTAATTATTGAAATGCCTCACCACCAGACCCATCGAAACATTTCACCAAATTCAAAACATCTCATCGTCTGAAAATAATAGGTAAATTAGGTAGATGACTAAATAAATCTGTCCCTTTTGCAGGCACAATGAAAATGAGTTGCAATGAGGTGTTCCGGGACAATGCATATTTTGCATTTTCTATGTTTACATTAAATATATGGTAGTTTTATGAAAGCACAGTATCTTTGGGTTGATATTTTGTGGACTTTGAGGATGGCGTCAGATTGAGAATAGGTTATGGTACTCGTGTAGACATCTGTGACACTTGAGCTGGAATGTCATGTCCTTTTATGTGCGTTTCTTTCTCAGTGCCACTAGATGGCAGTCTAGACATCTTATTCTGTTGATCTCCTCTGCTCCCATTTCTAGGGGTATTTAGGTGGGTCAAGAGCAAAGAATTGGGATTACGCTGATTTGTTTCATGTGTTTTTAACCTGTGTGTGTCATAGACATGAGACTTTTTCATGTTAACTAATTTAACCCACGTACTGAAGAAAAATTCCAACATAATTCATGTCATGCACTTGTTCGTGGAGCATGTGTGTATCAGTGAGAGCGAAAGATGGCGAGAAGGGAAAAAAATAAGCCTTTTATAGATGATTTTCCGAGCTAGAATATGCCTTGAAAACCCATCCGTGGGTGGGATTTGCTTCATTTTCATGTACTTCTTCCCCCTTTATTATAATCCCCCTGTCCATTTTCCTTTGAGCCAGATTTCCACCCATTTAAGCGTTTATACTTTGTTTTCCGTTCCAGGAGATTCTTAATGAACTTCATTATGTAAGAGTATCGAATGACTGATTTGTTTCTGTACATCCCATTAGACAGACACTTCACATACACTTGTATAAACCGTTGTGTCTCCATCCCATGTGACCCTTGCTTCAACAGAACCAACAAATCGATCACATTGAATGGTCTCTGCTCTAAACAAGTACTCTCCAATATTTATCTACACTAATTAAGGCCCTTTGTAGTCAAGAGACGTGTGTGTGCGTGTGTGTGTGTGTGTGTGTGTGTGTGTGTGTGTGTGTGTGTGTGTGTGTGTGTGTGTGTGTGTGCGTGCGTGTGTGCGTGTGTGTGTGCGTGTGTGTGTGTGTGTGTGTATATATGTGTGTGTGTGTATCTGTGTGTGTGTGTGTGTGTGTGTGTGTGTGTATCTCCGTGTGTGTGTGTATCTCCGTGTGTGTGTGTGTGTGTGTGTGTGTGTGTGTGTGTGTGTGTGTGTGTGTGTGTGTGTGTGTGTGTGTGTGTTGGGACAAGCTCATTTAAAATATGACCAAAGAAGGAAAGCATACACTTTCACTTGTCATTCAATAAGGAAACACGACTAATTGATTTTCATTTTGCTGCAGCTATTGCTCCCAGCTTTTACATACAGAATTAGAAAACGAGAGGGTCATTATTTTCACGATTTATAGGGTCTCATATACATGTAGCGTAATTTACCATCTTATCATGAGTGGACCTGAGGTATGTATATGCAAACTTCACTCAAGTGGATATTTGCAAGTGCAACATAAAAAGGCTGCATAATAATAATAATAATAATAATAATACATGTCATTTATAAGCACCTTTCAAAACTCTCAAAGTCACTTGACAGTCACAGGATAGGTTCTTCTGTGGGTGAGCAGTGGCGGCCCTTTCTCTTCTCTGTGTTCCATTGAGTTACAATGACTTAAAACAGCATTAAATAAATGCGACACATGAGTCCGCGCCTACTCCCAGATGAGAGATGGGATAGGCTCCATCACACCCCCCCTCTTTTTGGGACTAATCAGATTGGAAAATTAATGAATGAATGAGATAATACAAGGCGTAATTACAATACTAAAAGAGGAGAAGAATCCCATGATCATCTTTTCAACATTGCAGTAGCGTGTCTCGTGTTGAGTTTAAAATGCATGTAGTTGTGTCTTTTTTAATTAAATGTAGAATTGTGAAAGTTTTATTATTTTTCTAAACCAACCTTGTTAATATCCCTTTCAGAACAATGCATCTCGGGGTGTTGGGATGATGGCCTCCTGTTCCTGCAAAGGACATTTGTCATTTGTTCATTTTCATCTGCAAAACTCAGCAACCCAAAAAAGTCAAACAAAGGGTCTCCTCTGTCATGAGAAGTTAAAGCGAGTTTCTGTTCTTCCAACTTGGCACTGCAGAAAATGTCTGCATTAATCCATTCGCTTGTTTCTTTGTCTTTGTGTCCGTCGTGTACATATGTGTGCCTGACTCGAACAATTTGGGAATTCCCATGAGGAATTGTGCCACTGTTTTCTGGACGACTTGCGACAAAGGCTACGTTTGACACTCAAAACTCTTTAGAAGTCTGTAGATCAAGTATGCCCTTGGGCGGGTAAAGGGCGTTATTGTCTGCGATTTGCTTGAGGCTTGTATTCTCAGTTGACCTCATGGGAATGAGATACTGTTTGGCCTTGTGACGTTCAAAGTTTAGCTTTCAGTCTTGTCCTTGTGTAAAATCCCACATCATGAACTGACACAGGATGAGTTCAGGCATCGAAAATGAGGGAGAGTTCACTCGCTCTTATGTTTTGTCAATTCATGTGAAACTGCAAAGGACCATTTGATGTGTTTATTAGGCCATTAAAAGAAAGAAAACACCCTTTCGGTACACGAACATGACACAAACTTTCCAATTGCACATTGATTTTCAAAGAGATATTAACTCATTAACTGCCAGACAATGTGCAAATATGTGTCCACGCCACTGAAATTGTAGGACCCACAGAATATTGAGTTTTAGGACTACATAAATATTCAATGCAGCGTAAGAAACCTTAGACTTTCTTCTTCTATCAGAAAAAAATGATCTTACTTGGTTGTAAAGTTATCTGCATTGAAAGTAGGGGTGACTGTACAAAACGTAAATACTGCCCCCTCATGGGAGGGAAAAATTGCCAGAGGTCTGACTGAAGCTTGAAACACCACTCCCCCCAAGAAAAAAAAAAAAACAAAACAAAACAAAACCCAAACACATTTGGGAATGGCGCTCCAGGTCATGCTTTTTAATTTCCGAATAAATTTGGGAATGGCGGTGAATGAGTTAATTAAACCTAGATTTTGAAAAGTAGCAGAAAATAACTAAATGAATAAATATATTTATTGTGGTTGTGGTTGCAGTTTCTAGCTCTATAATTTGGCATGAGTTGATTGTGCTGGTGTATCTAATTTTGTGGGCAATAAGTCTCAAATCCCAAGTGGTGATTAATGCAGCTCTCGTGAGGGCACATGCTGTTTATATTATTTTGCTCACAAAGCAAGAAAACAGCATTTTCTTGATTTTTTTTTATGGGTGATTGTGAAAATGTTCTTGCTCAATTGCTTTGTAATTAAGAAAATTAGTCTGTGATTTTTTTTTCAATTCAAATGTTACTTGACCTGCTAAATGTCTGTTTTTTTCTGTCCTCATTCTTTCTCTTCACACCTATTGCCAGTTTGATCTGGGATAAAAAAAGTTACTTGGCCTTGTTTGGCGCAGTATTGTCCAATAATGATATTTTATTTATCTATTTTTATGTAAGTACCTTATGTTTTTTCCCAGCACACAGACAAAACTCAATAAATCCGAGGTACTTTTGAGTCACTTTCTATCACATTATTTGACGTTTGCTTGTCATCTATGTCATTCCAAGACAAGCTGCTAGTCCCCCAACATGAAACGCCAGGCTGAGGTAGTTTGAAGGACATACTGAACTAATACTCAAGTGTGGTTTTCAAATGTAAACGAGCAAGACTTCTTCTCGCTCCCAGATTTGTATTTGATGCAATTTTCTTTGGGGTAGTGCAGCACAATTTAGTATCAAAGGACCAACATTTTAGAGAAAAATGTTGTACAGAACATTTCCAGAAATCTAAATAATGAATGATAGATTCCCTTACTATCAAATTGTTAAAATAACCAATTAACTTCACAAAGAGGCCAAATCAACATCTGACTCATGATGATTATTTTGTTATAATCTGTGGCAGTGGCCTTTTAATAAAATAGAGCAGATTATTCATTATTTACCAATGTGTCGTTTTGTCCATAAAGCCAGCCTTCTTCCTCGCCCTTTTCCCCTGTCAATGGCTGACTTTGCACCACCAGCGCACCCTTGACAGCCAACGTGATCAAAGAGTGACACAAATCCCTAAAACAACATCAGGCACCCTATGAAATATTTAGATGGTGCAGAGGAAGACTCGACGGCACAATGAGAACACAGAAAAGCTTAGGGAAATGCTGGAGGAAGAACGAGGACTTGGAACACTCTCTCTCATTAACCACTTTCGGAATTTGAATTTGATATTGTCGCGTTTTGCGAGGTGGTGATGGCGGGTTCGGATCCCAAAAAGCAGGCAGGAGGGAGCATGAGGTTGTTTGACAAATTGTATTAAAATAAAGTCAGCAGGAACAAAATGTAAAACATCAAAATGATCTGAATGGAAAAAATACAAAGTAGCAAAAGAAGACCAAAAGTAAAAGCCCGCCAAGGTTAAACAAACACGTACACGATGCATGCTGCAACCAAGCAGCAAACAAACAATGAATCGGCACCGGATGATCGTGCCCGGTGTCCTTTTAAGTGTCATTGATTATAACGACCAGCACCTGCGAGGCTGCCGGCAGGGCTGACGTCGCTACCCGCTGGTCGCCAATCTGATCGGGACGACCAGCACCTGTGCAGGTGCAGGCGGGGCCGACAGCGCCCCCCGTTGGTCGCCAACCAGATCATGACAGTACCCCCCCTTCAAGGGGCTGCTTCCAGAAGTCCCAACAGTCTCCCAAAAGGTCCACTCGCCAGGGAACGGTCGGTGGAGAGGGCAACCGCTGCCTCTCCAGCATACGACGGGCGGCGGCCTGATGGGAACGGGACTCGGCCTGGGGTGGACGAAGACGCGGCACGGATCGTCGTGGGCGTGAGTGCGATCCCTCTCGCACGTTCACGCGACGGCGCATGGCTCTGCGTGGACGTCGAACTGCCAGGCGCAGAATGGCACCACGTACGGCCGTATGGGACCAGGTCTCGGTCGGACGCCGACGTGGGCGTGAACTGCCCGGCTCCGGGGGAACGAGACCAGTCCAGAGCCGCTCCGGGATCCAGCGGTGAGTGGGGTCTCGGACTGACGTTGACGCGGACGTTGCACGGCTCGTCGTGGATGAGACTCAATTCGTCATGCACGACGACAGCGTGGCTGGACGTGGGCGTGCAATGCCAGTCACCCAGTGTCACCCTGGACGGCCACCTGGAAGGAGGTCTCGGCCGGACGTTCACGTGGACGTTGCGGCTCGTCGAGTGACGCAATTCAAACGCGACGAGGCTTGCGCTAACGTGGACGTAGCATTGCCAGGCATAGGGTGGAAATGAGACGGGTCCGATGTACCTGCGGGATCCGATGGTTGGCCGATTCATTCTGTCGCGTTTTGCGAGGTGGTGATGGCGGGTTCGGATCCCAAAAAGCAGGCAGGAGGGAGCAGGAGGTTTTTTGACAAATTGTATTAAAATAAAGTCAGCAGGAACAAAATGTAAAACATCAAAATGATCTGAATGGAAAAAATACAAAGTAGCAAAAGAAAACCAAGTGTAAAAGTCCGCCAAGGTTAAACAAACACGTACACAATGCATGCAGCAAACAAGCAGCAAACAATGAATCGGCACCGGATGATCGTGCCCGGTGTCCTTTTAAGTGTCATTGATTATAACGACCAGCACCTGCGAGGCTGCCGGCAGGGCTGACGTCGCTACCCGCTGGTCGCCAATCTGATCGGGACGACCAGCACCTGTGCAGGTGCAGGCGGGGCCGACAGCGCCCCCCGTTGGTCGCCAACCAGATCATGACAGTACCCCCCCTTCAAGGGGCTGCTTCCAGAAGTCCCAACAGTCTCCCAAAAGGTCCACTCGCCAGGGAACGGTCGGTGGAGAGGGCAACCGCTGCCTCTCCAACATACGACGGGCGGCGGCCTGATGGGAACCGGACTCGGCCTGGGGTGGACGAAGACGCGGCACGGATCGTCGTGGGCGTGAGTGCGATCCCTCTCGCACGATCACGCGACGGCGCATGGCTCTGCGTGGACGTCGAACTGCCAGGCGCAGAATGGCACCCCGTACGGCCGTATGGGACCAGGTCTCGGTCGGACGCCGACGTGGGCGTGAACTGCCAGGCTCCGGGGGAACGAGACCAGTCCAGAGCCGCTCCGGGATCCAGCGGTGAGTGGGATCTCGGACTGACGTTGACGCGGACGTTGCAGGGCTCGTCGTGGATGAGACTCAAATCGTCATGCACGACGACAGCGTGGCTGGACGTGGGCGTGCAATGCCAGTCACCCAGGGTCACCCTGGACGGCCACCTGGAAGGAGGTCTCGGCCAGACGTTTACGTGGACGTTGCGGCTCGTCGAGCGACGCGATTCAAACGCGACGAGGCTTGCGCTATCGTGGACGTAGCATTGCCAGGCACAGGGTGGAAATGAGACGGGTCCGATGTACCTGCGGGATCCGATAGTTGGCCGATTCATTCTGTCACGTTTTGCGAGGTGGTGATGGCGGGTTCGGATCCCAAAAAGCAGGCAGGAGGGAGCAGGAGGTTTTTTGACAAATTGTATTAAAATAAAGTCAGCAGGAACAAAATGTAAAACGTCAAAATGATCTGAATGGAAAAAATACAAAGTAGGTAAAGAAAATTAAGAAAATTAGTCTGTGATTTTTTTTTCAATTCAAATGTTACTTGACCTGCTAAATGTCTGTTTTTTTCTGTCCTCATTCTTTCTCTTCACACCTATTGCCAGTTTGATCTGGGATAAAAAAAGTTACTTGGCCTTGTTTGGCGCAGTATTGTCCAATAATGATATTTTATTTATCTATTTTTAGGTAAGTACCTTATGTTTTTTCCCAGCACACAGACAAAACTCAATAAATCCGAGGTACTTTTGAGTCACTTTCTATCACATTATTTGACGTTTGCTTGTCATCTATGTCATTCCAAGACAAGCTGCTAGTCCCCCAACATGAAACGCCAGGCTGAGGTAGTTTGAAGGACATACTGAACTAATACTCAAGTGTGGTTTTCAAATGTAAACGAGCAAGACTTCTTCTCGCTCCCAGATTTGTATTTGATGCAATTTTCTTTGGGGTAGTGCAGCACAATTTAGTATCAAAGGACCAACATTTTAGAGAAAAATGTTGTACAGAACATTTCCAGAAATCTAAATAATGAATGATAGATTCCCTTACTATCAAATTGTTAAAATAACCAATTAACTTCACAAAGAGGCCAAATCAACATCTGACTCATGATGATTATTTTGTTATAATCTGTGGCAGTGGCCTTTTAATAAAATAGAGCAGATTATTCATTATTTATTTATTTACATTTATTTATTGTGTCGTTTTGTCCATAAAGCCAGCCTTCTTCCTCGCCCTTTTCCCCTGTCAATGGCTGACTTTGCACCACCAGCGCACCCTTGACAGCCAACGTGATCAAAGAGTGACACGAATCCCTAAAACAACATCAGGCACCCTATGAAATATTTAGATGGTGCAGAGGAAGACTCGACGGCACAATGAGAACACAGAAAAGCTTAGGGAAATGCTGGAGGAAGAACGAGGACTTGGAACACTCTCTCTCATTAACCACTTTCGGAATTTGAATTTGATATGGTTAGCGCTTTCTGCCAGCTGTTCCCTAACTGGGAACTGAAGGGAAAATCCAAAACAGGTGTTTAATCCATGAATCCACCAAAACATTTCCTGTTTTTTAAACAGTCTATTTTCATTTTCAGAGTCACATTTTCACATAATGAGACAGAGATGACAAGGGTTGTCCAAGAATACCTCGCTCGTACAAAGCTTCAGAAAGGATTGGCCGCTGAGATTAGTGTGTCACCGACATGTTGCAACAAGCAGACAGAGACTGAAAGAGCCACAGAAAAGCATAGAAGCTGATGTCCTTTGAATACCTTGATTGAAAGATAGATCAAATGCATATTGTAAGTTACGCAGATCAGCTTCTTGTATAGCAGACTTGGCCCAGTGTGTGTGGCTTGTCCTCAGCATTAAAAATAAAAATAAGATCTAATCAGTTCATAACTAACATTGCCACTGAACTAGGTAACCCGTAGTGAATGGGTAAATATTATTCAACTCTGGCAACTTTAAATGAAATCAATCAATCATTCAACCTTTATTTACATGGCACTTTTCATACATAAAAATACAACTAAAAGTGATGTGCAATTAAAACATCAGAAATATAAGCCTCCCCTGAACACACACAACCTATAGAACTATATTAAAAATGACAAATAGGATCAATTAATCTTATGAAGTTCGAGAAAGTCCATTTGCACTCTGCATTATTGTGGAAAACCTTTTAATAGATGACACAGGGCACACAAGCCATTTTGGTGATACGAAGGCTATGTTCACCCTGCAGCTCAATTCAGACACCCCCCCAACACACTATATGTGACACGTATGTGATTTCTTTTCATGCAGTGTGAACCAATTCCAATCTGACCTCTTTGATTTCAATGTGTCTGTCAGCAGTATGAACATTTATCCGCATCCATGCAACCTATCCGCCATCAAAGGCCCAATATGGGCTCTTCACAAATGGGGAAAAGTGCTTGGGTGGGAGTCTGTCAATCATCTGTGGCACTACGCATCTCCCAAGTTGCTTTGAGTATCAGCATTGTCTTTATATCGGACGTGAATTGAATTCCACTTAGCCGTAATTCAGAGCCTCGCAGACATGTTTGTGCGTATTTGTGATGTGAACAAGTTCTATGAAAAAATTGCATTAAACAAAAATGTTCCTTACTGGGATCCACACCTTGCCCTGCAGTGTGAACATAGCCAAAGTGACTCTTTTGTGTTGTGGAGTTGTTGATACTGGGTGTCAATGGGTATGTGCTAAGATAATTTTGGAACGGCGAGCCTCCACCCTCTTTCGTAAACGAATGACATTGTGTTGCACGTGTGGGGCCTGCTTGCAGTCGGGACCGCTTCCACATCACCACCGACTGTGAGAGGAAACTGCATTTTCAAAGAACATTGTTATCGTACATATTAGAATACTGCGGTTGCAGGTTTCAAAGAACAGGACAACATTTCTTTGTTATAAGCCTAAAAATGCCACTGAAGGCATTTATTTTGTACAAACAAGCTCTTTTCCGTCAAGGTACATCTTTAGGAATACTCAGGCTGTTTTATTTTGACAGTTCATTTCAAGCTCGGACCAACTTCAGTGTTACCTTTGTTCACAGAAAATACATAATTGAATGCGTTAAAGCAGTCTTGCCTCTTGTCCTCTTCGCTACAAACTCATTAGCTGATATACAGTGCACTGCAAACATCATCTCATTTTGTCATGTTTATAGTTCAAGTTTTGATGGCCTATAAGAAAAGTTGTTTTCCAATTTGGGCACGGTGGATGTAGTGCGAGAAGCAACCGTGATTATATTTGCAAAGTATTCAACGGGCTTGCGAGTGACTAGTGATACTTTCATAGGGCAATTTGTACTGTAGTTTGTGTGGTACTAAAGGGTAGTGAGTCTACTAAGTGTACTTGCTTAGCTCCAGTCAGGAAACTGTGGTTTGGAGTCCTGGAAAAGAGAGGGTGCAACAATGTTTTTCATGGATAAATGAAGCTTGAAACTATAAATAGAGAGTTGTAAGCAGCCTCGAGGCTAAGTCATGTTGCTCTGTTTGCTGTGCTTATTTAAGGCTTTATTCCTCAATTCTTGCATGGACTTTATGGGTGTAGTCCTTTAAGCTGACCTATTTGAACTAACTTGACATTAAACTTTGAACCATCTGTCATGTTTAAGTTATTCACACACTAACCAGATAAAATGTGGGAGAATAGAACGTTCCGATGTTTTTGAGTTGTGATGATACCGCTCAAGGTGTTTTGTGTCAACATGGATGGGTTTTGCTCATTGCTAACTAGGCTGCCTGCAAGCTCACAGGTACTCTCCACCTCCCTGTTCTCCCCCATGCTCTATTTTTAGTAATGCTACGTCGGATCATTCCTCAGCATTTTACTTTTCTTTGCATCTCAGGCTCTCTCAGTTTCTACCACTCATTCCATATCGGATTGATCTTGTATGCCAATGCATCATCGTGAAAAAAAGTATTTTATGTGACTAGTGTTGTGCATTTTTTGTTGTGCATGATTTTGGAAGTTTGTGTTGAAAAATTAATTCAGGGTTGACCTTCAATTTTTACTCTGTGAAAATGCCTCGCCATATTTAGGTTCAATAACCTTTTTGATTTCAAACACAAAGTGACACAATCATGATTCATATTCCTGTTGTCAGCAGCGGCATTTTGAAATGAGTATGACTCCCACTAATAACGTTTGTACATATCAGTGACAAGCACGAGGAGGACCTCTTTATCAATGTTACAGACCTTTGTGACGACAGACAGACACTGCCAGTAAAGTTATGTATATCCATGATTCTCAAATGGGGGATACGCATTCCCCTGAGTGTACTTCAGATTTGAAACTACAGTAAAGTCTCGTTATATCGATATCGGATATATCGATAGTCCCGGTTATATCGATACTATTTCTATGCACGCACGGAGAAAATTACATGCAAACAGGGTCGGATATATCGATAGTCCCGGTTATATCAATATTTTTTCGGACTCCCTTGAATATCGATATAACGAGACTTTACTGTATATTGAAAAGGTAGAACCAAAGCTAAACACAAGAGTTTGATAATCAACAGGTGGATACACAATTAAAAAAGGTTTATCACTGATCTCGATTACCGGTATATTATGAGCAACATGAAAAGAAGTGTAAAAACTGGAGAGGTTGAGCGGCTGCATTAAATGCCATTCAAGTCAGGGTTTCATAGGTTGGCATGGACACAGGTAGAAACAGCTCAGGCTTTTTTCACTTTATTTTATTTTTATTAATACAATAACAAATAAAAACTCATCAAGAGTTGAATCTAAGCTGAACTCTACTTGGTTATGAAAGAAATTTCCCCTTCAATCCAGATGCTTCTTAATTTCTAAAACTGAACTGCAATTTAAAGTTAGCTAACACTAGTCTCCAATGCAGCTCTTTTTACCTATTAGCTTTTGATATGATCTCTTTAGTCCCCCCATAGTTGCCATTTCCCTTTACTCCCAAGTCATTAGATCAGAAACTAAAACATCATTTTAAAACTAAAGATGAAATGTCTGACAAGAAACCAGTTGCCTCAATTTTATGGAGAACTTTTAATTTTCCTTTTTAAAATTGATCCCTCCAGGAGGAAAGATCTATAAATCTATTCTCGGTCACAGTTATTGCACTTGATTCCCTTTTCTCTAATCTTGTATCCTGCTGTCTCCTCCCTTCACCTCTCTGTGGTGCATGACTTCTGACAGCTCAGGTAGCCTGCAGCCACCCTTTGGCCATGTACAGCGCAAGATGAAAGGCTTGCAACAGGAGCCCGTTCAAAAGGCCCTTCTGCTCTACCTGAGCTGCTCTTCACGGACTCTGCCGGGCAGATGGAGAGTAGGGAGGAGGCAGACGAGGAGACGTAATGAAGATAATTACAGACAAAAAGAATATATAGTAATGACGGACTGAAAAGAATAGTTCTGGTTGCCTTGCTCCGAATGTGTAGGTCTATCTCAGTGACCCAAGAAGCTTCCACCTCCCTCCTTCGGTCCTTTTTTTCTTTTTATTTATCCACCCAGACTCGAGGCCACCAAGAGACTTTCAAAGAGATTCTAAAAGTCCACATACTTTGATATAGCAATTCAAGCTGCGGTCTCACTTGACAACGTAACATCTTGCACTTTCCACAAAATCTACAGATCTTTATATCTGGGGATGATATTCAGACTCTGCCCCGAGTCAATATGTTTTGCATCATGCATATTAACTTGACTTGGCTGGTTTGCTCCATACTGCATACACTGAAAGCCTCACAAGCTAGAACGGTAGGAGCACATGCACAATCTATCACTGCGTAGTAAACTGTCATGGATTTCTTGAAGTGATTCCGTCCAGGTTGCCTCTCAGTTGATGATGAAATTTCACAAGAATCAAAATAATTCAGGACAATTAATGAAATGGTTGATCTTTTTTGTGTAAATTTAGTTCAAAAAGCGCAATCCTTTATGATGACTCTTATAGTACAGTGAGACCTCAGCTTACGAACACCTTATCTTACGAACTTTTCGTCTTACGAACGTCAAATGTGTGATATTAAACCTTGAAATACGCACTATTTTCATGATACACACCCACTACGGCTGGTGGAGTAATCTTCGGCGGAAGAACACCAAAGCACACGACCTTCGGATCTGGCGGAGTGATCTTCGGCGGAAGCACACGACCGAACAGCGCTCCAGCCGGGCCACCTTTCCACAACCCCTCTCATTGAATGCACACGTCGATCGCCTCCTTGGAGCTTTTTGCTGATAATTTTACTATTATGGGACCGAAAAAAAAACCACCACAGGCTCGTGTTCAGCCCAAGAAGACACAAAATAAAATCACCGTCGCTGAGAACAAGGAGATAATTGAAAAACACGAACAAGGTGTGCGTTTGTGTGATTTAGTGGCTGAGCACGGCTATGCTAAGTCAACCATTGCTACCATTCTCCGGAACAGAGAAGCCATCAAAGGTGTGTCTGTTGCAAAAGGTGTTTCCGTGCTCTCAAAGCGACGGTCTCGGGCAATCGAAAAAGTTGAAGAACTTCTGTTAATTTGGATTAATGAAAAGCAGCTGTCCGGCGACAGCGTGAGTAAAGCTATTTTATGCGAGAAAGCACGGCTAATTCACGCAAATATCGCCATGCGCTAGCCTGGAAGTTCAACGCTTATTGAGGATTTTAAAGCCAGCAAAGGATGGTTCGAGAACATCTGAGGGCAAGGAGGAGGAGATAGCTGCAGCATCAAGTGAGCTCATCAAGGCAATGTTGGCAAAGTGGAATGATGTGCAGGCTTTTACCGAACAGTTCCATCCAGAAAAGACTGTGGCTATGACAATCATCAACATGATGAATGATAATGTGATGCCTGAGTTTCGTAAGATCTTACAAGTCAGAAACCAGCAGGTGTCAATTAAGAGGTTTTTAATCAGCAAAAATGATAAGGAGTCTCCAAAGAAGCAAAGAAGAGAAGCCACACCAGAGGTTGTTAACAAAGGTCCTTATGGAAGGTGACTCTCTTTCCATAAGCCATCAACGACCATCAAAAAGGTAAATAAAAATTTATTTTACAGCACAGTTTATTTCTTTAATTACAGTCCTCATGTAATGTGCCTCTCTTTCCAAACAGCAATTCCCTCTGACCTTCGACCTCCAACACAATTCCATCAAGCCATCAATGACCATCATAAAGGTAAATAAAACTACTTTATTTTATAGCACAGTTTATTTCTTTAATTACAGTCCTTATGAAATGTGACTCTCTTTCCAAACAGCAATTCCCTTTGACCTCGGACCTCCAACGCCATTCCATTAAGCCATCAATGACCATCACAACTGTAAATAAAGTGACTTTATTATATAGTTCAGTGTATTTCTTTCATTACAATACAATAGCACATTAGATTACGGTATGTTGTGTGTAGTTTTAAGACTTATTTAGTTGAAAAGTATATTTCATGGAAACCCGGGAACAAATTATTCCCATTTTAATGGTTTCCTATGGGATTTTTTTTTTTGTGATACACACTTTTTGGCTTACACAATGTCTGGGAACCAATTAAGTTCGTAAGCTGAGGTCTCACTGTATTTGATTGTGGGGCACCAGCATGTGTATGATGTGTTGACTCGCTAGGTTCAGTGTTCTAGGTCCGAACTGGGAGATTCAGCCTCGAGATGTTGTAGTAACATGAAATAGTATGTTGTAAAAGAGCTAATGGTTGTTGATTACGAGAAACTCATGTGGGCCAAAAAGCAATCAAATCCACACTGCCTTGGACTCTTACACATGGCTGACATCTGCCTGATAAAGAGCTCTGCTGTCCCTCTGGGTAAAATGTGACATAATGAAAGAAGCGGAGTGATTAAGAACCAATGGGAAGTACTAAATGCAACCCATTTTTGGTGTATATCAAACTTGCAGCTAATTAGTTTGGTTGCTGACTTTCTCCTGACTGCCGACCATTTCAAGGTGTAATTTTCATTTTGACTGAAGTCTGTTTCCAGCTCCACACCACTGTGAAATGGATGAATGGATAACTTGGCTTTTTACTTCCGGATGTTGCAGTGTTTTTTACAATGTCGCTTGCTGAAAGGGAGGCTTTTCATCAAACCTACAGACTTTCAGATTCCATTTTTCTTTTACAACCCAAATCATTTAACTTTTTGTTTCCTGATAGTAATTGTGGTTGATATCCATGAAGCACTTTACAACAAAATCTGTATTTAAGTAGGCATGACGATATGATGTGAAGTAAGGCCCAGCAATGTGAATGAAGACTTGTATTAGCTGCGTTTACAGTGTTGTAAAGTCTAAAATTTGCCATGTGGCTCTGCTTTATTTTATCTCAAGTGTAGAACTCAGACTCTACGAGTCTAAGAATCTTTTCATGCCTCTCATATTTTCCATTCGTCCCTCCTTCTGCCGCTTTCCATGTCCTCCCTCTTCTCCGGCTTCAATCGAGCATCTGATCACCGGCTCTGGAGAAAGAGGGATAATGAGATTAGGCCTGTACATGTTTACACGTTCTGATTTGCATTGAGCTTTTCCCGTCTCGGAGTCTGACCCACATTTCTCTTCCCCCGGTCTGCGCTTTTTATGTCTGAAATCTCTTCACTCTGGTTGCCTTTGCATGTGTTGCAGCAATGGTGTTACATGCATGCACGAAAGGTATATTTTGTTAGCTAAAAAAGTGGTGCTATACACACTGCGCCAATGTGGTTTCAGTTAGTTGTAGCGTATCAATTAATCCAATTGAGCACTTGATTCTATGCACTCGAAGTTCTTCCGGCAGACTCCTTGTTCAGCAGAAAATGCAGCTGCAGTCGTATTGGCATTAATGCTGACCTTCTGATAGTGGGCAATATGCAATGATACGTATGTGCTTCTGAGAATGTGTCGTACAAAGGAGCTATGCACAAGCAAAACAGCTAAGTGCTGACTCTTTTTTGCCACCCGATGGTCTGATTGCTGCACAACTTCAAAATGTATACAGACTGAAGCTTTCTAAATTGAACGGAAGCATACTGTTAAGGCTGCAGTATAACTCAAGAAACCAGCGGCACAACAATCTTTATTTTCGACTGAGAATCCTCACTCTAAAAAAAACAACTCTAAATTTAATTCGTCTGTGTAAGCTCTCAGTCGTACAGGAGTGGTCCATCGATGAGAAGGTTTCTTCAGCCGTCATCTGTACTTTTTTGAAGGTGTCGGACGTTTCGCCTCTTATCCAAGAGGCTTCGTCAGCTGACAAATTTAATTAGAAGAGATTACCATGAAGGGCTTTATGATTGTGATGCCGATTCTGAGGATTGGATTGCAGCCAGTTTACTTTTTTACATTACATTTTTAAAAACGAAAATGTGATATACAGTCAAATAATTAAATTGTGCAAATGCTCAAATCAGCAACAAGGAATTGATTGCTCATAATTAGTCAGCATTTGCATACTGAAACATTCAACTTGTTTTATCTTTTCTTCACAGTTCTTCCACTGGATATTAGATGTTATGTAATGTTACAGGCGGTCACCTCATATGTTATGATTTACAACTGTCAGGAGTTCCATAGTACTCCTGGACAGAATTAGATTTCACAAGCACATACACGGAGAAAAGCTGATGCAAATGTGTATTAACAAAACACAAAACCGACAAAGTACAACGAAAGAACCTGGGAACTAATAATCAGGGTTATGATACAATGAGACAGTCCAAAATCACTGGCAACATTAGAAGGACAAGAGATACAAGCAAATTGCTTGTCACGAAGGGACAAGGAAATCCAATACATACTATATATGGTACACTCTGAGAATATCAATGATTGATGGATGGACGGTATTATTGTGCTCAGTATAATATGAGATGGCATTACGGCACACTGGCCCTGTGTGGGCTGGGCTCCGGCCTCCCTGTGTGGAGTTTGCATGTTGTCCCTGGCCCTGCGGTGGTTTTCTCTGGTTGCCAAAACATGCAAGGCAGACTGATTGAACACTGTAAATTGTCTCTAGGTGTGAGTGTGGGTGTGAGCGTGGATGGTTGTTCGTATCTGCGTCCCCTGCCATTGGCTGGAAAGTACTGCCTGAAGATGGGATAGGCTCCAGGCACACCTGGATAAATAATAGGGGGCTGAATAATGTGTTGTGTCATTTGTTTCGCAGAAGTTCCACCGTTTTTGTTTTCCCAACATTACATTGTTTTTTGTTCTTAACCCTTTATTATTGAACTCGTGTTTTCAACTCTTCATCCATTTGCATTATTACAATCTTTGCCATTGTATATCTGTCAAATATGTTTCCCCTTCTGATCAAACAGACGGCACGCCAAGTATCCTCTTGAACCTAAACCAACTATTCATTGTAATGTACACCGGTTTGAACAGGCTTTTGTGTAAAACCAGAACTTATCTTTCTGCATGATTGCCGCATAAAAGGAGCTCGTGCAGGCCAACCGTTTATGGCGGCTGACAGCAAGGAGCATGCTCGCAAGCAGAGTTGCTACTCGACCAGATACTGTAACATGAACAGTGTTAAGGAAGCAAGTTTTCAAAGGATTGTTTGATTCCAGATTCTACTGAACGGCTCAAGACACATCTAAATCAATAGCTTGTCATGTAAACATGCACACATGTATTAATTTGACATCAAGAGACATTGGCTGTAATGATAGTTTAAGACTGCATCTGCAACATGCCACATTTCACTTAATTACTCGTGAATTTGGGTCATCTATGTCATCAAGTATGATTTTATTTACATTGTACCTCTTCAGTGACACTGATAATTCTGTTTTAAAATGTTTTAAAAACTTTGGTTTTGTCATAGAAAGAGAATAGGCCTGATTTAGAATCGCGCGAAAGGCTTTATCGTTCCAAAAATGCTAACAGATTAAATCAAAACAAACACACAATACAGGAACCGCTGTGGCTGCTCTGATGGAGTACTGTGGGAATGGATTAAAAAATATATATTTCTACGATTGAACAAGACGTTTATTGTAAGACTCTACTCTCAACTGAATTCAAAGGGATCCCTGGGGAAATGGAATACAGTTGAGAAGAAGATCAATTCCTTTTTTGTGCTCAGACGTTCTCAAAAGAACACAAAGTATCCATTGATGATCCATTGTTGAGCAATCCGCCCTCCATCAGCTTTTTTCGTAGAGGTGGGGCAGGAAATAGAAAGACATGATGCATTTCCTCTCAACACTCACACTGGTCATTTATCATACAAGTATGCATCACATGCGTGTCTTCTTGGAAAGGTGATGGTGGTGACAGTAATTTTATGTGGAATCTATCTCAATGACCTCTCAGCAGTCTTGGAATAGTGGAAGGTCCAGTCTCGAAAGGCGCTTTGTTTATTGTCAACAAGCTCTGAGGTCCAACCCGCTCTCATTCTGTCACCATGTGTCTGTGTCCCATGGCAACAATTCATCACACCTTTCACTCTGAAGTGTTTACAAAATGGCAACAACTTGACTGTTGTGATATTTCCGTCAGCGAGCTGGCATACAATTGATTAGGAATCTTCTAATCTATCCCTAGGATAGATGATTTTGTCCTTCTCACTATGATGGCTTTATGCACCACTGGCAGGAGGAGTTGCAAGTGGTCGTGCTCCATTGAGATGAGTTTTGTGGCAGCGGGCATGGGAGTCCATGAGTTAATGCAATTTTGCTGGCACAGCACAACACAAACTTGTGTTGACTGCCTTCCTCTGACTGTATTTCAGGTTTTTTATAAGTTCTTCATTTGCTTGAGCCTTCTGAACGCAGGGCATTACTCCGTTTTTATTTAAGGTGCATCCCAGCGGCTAATGTGTCTGCTAAATCATTGTCAGCCGTGGCCCAGTGTTAACTTGTACAGTCCCAGAGTAAGCAAACAATATTAAATGTTGAATTTACAGAGCCTGAAGTTGCTGAGCCCAATATAAACTTTCCAAGTTTCCCAGACCAAGATGTATTTCTTGTCTCCCCCACCCCTCTCCGACCCCTTTCAAATTGCTGCTGTGGACTGCAAATTTCCCCATTGCGGGACGATTACAGGCTTTCTGATTCTGATGTTGTGTCGTTATGTGCTTACTGGCATTAACCAAAATTTAAAATATTAGTGTATCATTCAATTCATTTTCGATATAGTCTGTCCTCATTCAGGTCATCGGCAGTGGCGTGAATATCAACTGGAACCAAGACTGCATTAGGGGCCCATAAAGGATGGGGGTGGACAAACGCTGATTCGAAGCCCGGTGCAGGTCAGTCACGCTGAGTCTCTAGTGTTCGCGGAGGAAACTCATTCACCTGTCAGTCATGATGAGTCTTCATGAGATGACGTGGAGCTGGCAAAAAGAAAGGACAATGTTAAATTGACTCAACTAGACTTGTTTTGCTAATCAAAGCCAGGCAAAACGTCACATTTCACCAGAGTCAAATGATAGATTTTGAGCTAGCTCCATCACTGAAGTGGCATTGACCCTAGCGTTCGGCTTCACTGGGCCATCAAAGGAGAATTCAGAGGACGAATTCAGCGGATTTGGCTATGCCTACCTGTGGACCTGTTACGGGGATTATTCTGTCCACATATCAAGGACATTACAATGTGGCCTCCTGATGCCAATGCAAAAAGAATACATATAATAGCAACTGGCTTGTACCCCGTCAACCCACCGGGCCATTCCCTGGAGACAAAACAAAGAAAACCAGACTCATAAATGACTTTGCTGAGCACATTTCAGAACTGCGTTTCTAACGTCTGTTTGTTATAAAATGGAATTGGTGGGATTTAAATCGATAGAAGCCTATTGGAATTTTTTTTTTTTTTTCTTTATTTTTTTGTCTGCCACACCTTTTTGAATACCTGTATATTCAAACAGTGTTGGCCATGCACTTACTTGCTAATATACACACACATTGTCGATCAAGTCGATTTGTGATTAGTGATTAGTACGGGTAGGTGGCCAAAACATGCCTAATTCATAAATAAATAATAAAGGTTTTCTGATTCTGAATTCAAGTTTAACTGCACTAATAACATAAAAACAAGACAGTGCTCGAACTGCACAACTGGAATATAACCTGGCCTAGTTTAGAGATGTGCTTCTATTGTGACATGTTGACAATTTTGTGACAATATTAATAGCACAATACTGCGATATTGCCATTATATCTCTAACCTAAAGTAGTTTGACTGAAATCAAGGGCTGGGGTGGGAGGTGCGGGGGTAATCCAGTTACAAATATGTTTTAAATTGTTCATTGAGAAATATGATTCTGTATGCAGTTCGGTTTTAGTTCACCAGATACTATACACAATTAAAAATTATTTTGGCAAATGGCTTTTCACTTGTAGAGTGATTTACGACCTGCAAGGGTGCCCCCTATGTGCTTGAATATTTACCCCAGTGGAAACTGCGACGATAAATAATAATGGCGGGGAAAAATTATGTCTGTGAGCTTGTCTGTATTACATAGTCAGTTAAGCACAGTTAAGAGTGTAGGGAAATCTGCGAGACAGATGATTTATTATTGCTCTAGGACATTCACCACACTTATACACACACAAACACACACACACACCTTTTTATTTGGCCACATCTTTTCTGCCACATATCTGAAAGTCTTGTTGTGATTTTATATCAACTCCCAAGCCACTGCATCGGAACTTTGCGGTTACAAGGCTTCTGTTTTTGATGAAGAGAGAAATGTCTGGTATTTGGCATGAAGAGTTGTGAAATCTTTAAGAGGGCAACAGTTTGGAGTAATTTGTCCACTCTTCGTTTTACCTTGCCTTTTAAAATCTATAAAACCTCTTGGAAGGAATGTCCAGTGCACCTCCATAACTCTGCAGGTGCTTTAAGTTCTGTGGAAAAACAACCAGGCCAGAATATTTCCCTCAAGGTCTCGAGTGTCTCAGCAACTTGCCCAGCAAGTGACTGAGGCAAGTATATGGCAAGCAAGTGTTCTATTAAAAATCTAAAAAATAAATAAGTGCCTTGAAAAAGACTAGAGCGTTCAATGGCTGTACATTCAGAATAGCATCCTGTGTGTCAGTAAATATTTTAATCATTGATTCCTTTTCAAGTTCCTTTTTTTGTTTTTAAACAAGTTCTCCTTGGCCTAATCCAGATAGGGCCCACCCATCCGCAACATTTCTAGTCCTTCTCTAAAACAAACATTTAATGTAACTTTTATCAATGCATTAAAAGCTCATTATGAGTGGCACTCTCCAGAGGATTTTTCTTTTGAACAACTTCAAATTTACTATTTGTGTGTGTATATGACACATTGCAAGAGCCAATTCTATTCATATTATTAATACTTTCTGTATGGATAAATGTAGCATGTGACAGCCATGCAATTGTAGGATGTGCAAATGTGCGATGCTCGACAGAAAATAGTCGTCTTAAAAGTGACTGAGAAATGATATCCATTTACACAAAAACACAAATGAACGCAGGTATTACCGCCCTCATAAAATCAAACTGTTGTCCAATTAATCCAGCAAATTAGAACTTTAAATGAAACATCAATTATGAATACGTAGTTTATTCTCACAATCATATTAAAGACTATTCTAATTACTGTACTGCATTTCGGCTTGTTTTGTATTTGCTCAAGATGTCTTCTCTTTTAAGTTTTATGATTGGCCAGATTTGATCATCGAAAATGTGCAGGTTCGCAGAATGAAATGCCCAGTATTTGTCATCACACTAAATTGTGCGGGCAGATTATGAAATGTGGCTGCGATCTGCCTTTCGTGTATGAATCGATGGCCACCAGTGGGAGGTGCTACTCTGCAAACCCGGCACACATCTCGCTCTCTCCCCTCTCTCGCATTCGTCGAAGAAGTTAAGGTGTCGACTTCCCGAGTTGGAACCTCTGAGCCGCAAGAGCAGAGTTAGCGGGGCTCCGGTGTTCGTGATTCAGTCCTGCGCCGTGCACCCTGTCAAAAAGTCTCACAGAGTGGAAGTCGTCAAACAGCACCCGGAGTCGCTTCTTGTCTTCGTTTTTTTCCCACTCGTGTCGTGTTCCTCGTAACTTTGCCGCGTTCCAGCTCCACGATGATTGGCGCTCCATCCGTTGGGCTGGTAGGTGTTTACGCACAGACACTGGTCGGTTTGTTTGAACATTTCACTCGGTATGCTGTCATTTTCCAATTCGTTACATGCAGTATTGCTCGGACGATTTTACAGAAAATGATCAGCCGTTTGATTTTGATTCTAGATTCTGGTTTGAAGCTTGAACTTGCCTGATTCGGTGCGCAATGCTTCGTTTGCGTGTGATCGACATGATGGTGTGTGGCGAAAAGACAGCCAGTGAAGAGATGGGTTGTTGAAGAAATAAAACCCACATGTCATTGTTTTGGAATATTGGGGCCCACAGTTGACTGCGTTTAATCGTGTAGAGAAATGCTCCTTTCATCCAAATAAAATTATGCGTAAACCTTGACATAGATGTCTGCGTTTCGAACGAGCTGTTTAGGTGTTGTGATTGTGTCCCACAATGATTATTTAATTTTATTTTAAATTTCAATTTCATTAAAAAATAATGTTTATTGTTTGTTGAAATCTTGATGAGATTGATTGTAGACTGACATATCTGAGAGGCAGAGTGGATATGTGCTGGTTTGATACCCAATTTGTCTTCGACGGGATACTGTGGTGTTATTATGGTTATTATTGTAAACACCAAGAGTAATACTTCACTACTGAGGAACACACTTTTAAGGCAACTGCTACCAGAACATTAGTACCCTGCTACATGCTGATAAAATGGAAAATCCATCCGGAGAGAATGAAGAGTGTGATAATTGTATCTCAGCACCTGCCCGTGTGAATGCGTGAACATTGATTTCAGCCATGCTCTGTGATTCTCCTGAGCTGAGCAGACTTATTGAGGGATTGTTCAGAGATTGTGTTGAAGGTGTGTAGGGACAATGGACAATTTGGTTAGTAAGATTTATTTATGTATGTATGTATGTATGTATGTATGTATGTATGTATGTATGTATGTATGTATGTATGTATGTATGTAAGTATGTATGTATTAGTGTGTGTACGTACGTACGTATGTATGTATTTAGAGTCTTTATTTGCATCTGTAATATTCCATGTTTCACACGTAATCTAAATAAATTCTAAATAATCTACTGTTTCGTTTTAGACAACATGGTGATTCACCGTTAAGGGAAGCTACTGTACGTCAATGCCAACAATTTCTAGTATATATATATTCATGGATTTTTTTTTTAACAACGGTGTATGTCGCGAAGAAAAATCACATTTGCAAAGAATGAATGAAGAAGATACTTAAAAGTATTTGGACACCAAAATTAATCATTTGACTGAAAATTAATATCCTTCCATGAATCCGGTTTATCCTCGGTAGTTCAAGGTACATGCCCAGGTCACCTTACCAGGGAGGCATCCAGGGGGTATCCCGACAAGATGGAATGCAATATGTACAATACAGTACGTATGATATCACATTGAATATTGGCTCCAAGTTACAGTTATCATCCTTCTAATAATCTGTATCAGGTCTTTAAAAAAAGCTGTTCGTCCCTAATACATCCACGCTTAGCGCCATCCACTTATTCCTCTATGAAATGACACACAGTATACATATCTCCAAACTACATATGTTCTCTTTCCTGCCTGTATTTACAGTATTTTTAGGCCTGCCACTTTTCCTCTTGCATTTCTTGCTCGACTGCATGCCTTGTTCTCTCTCTCAATGATTTTCTCTCCTAAGTCTCTGAATATTCACCCCTGTCATGACAGAAGTATGGTGCACGGCAAAGTGCTCTGTCTGCTGCTAACATGACTGCCACTTTTACATATCATGTGCGACATGCCCCCCCCCCCCTTAATTTCAAAGTATTTACTGTCGATGAAGCTTCACTTGGTTGTCCTGAGAATGATATTGCTGACTGTTTACTTTAAAGATTGTGGTCGGCGTGTTGACTTTGAACATCACGTTTGAAAATGTTCAAGCAGTGCAAAGCAGTGAGCTGCAGGCAGTGTGTGCCCTTCACATTGACTTTGTCAGTTATAATCTGAGACGCGTGAGACCCAGACTACAATAAAAGAATCAAGAGGGCAGATATCCATCTGCAATTTCTGTATCTTCTCAGCTCTCTTGGTTTATTTATTTTTCACATTTTCCCCTAGTTGATTTCCATCCTATCATAGCCGTCATCTTTTGATCAACTATTCTGACTGTAGTGTGTCATGCAATATATATATATATATATTTTGTGATTTTACACAAAATGTAAGCGTTCAATTCCACACACGAGAATGCAATTGGCATATAATTTTGGAATTTCTACATTATGGACTTATAAAGGTTTTTTTTACTCTTATTGGGTACAGCTGCTATGTCCTGTGTAAAAATGCCTTTACAAGAATGTTAATGCTTAGTCTTTATTTACAGTTTATGTGGCCAAAACATGCCTTCAGTTCCTTCTAAATTTATTTGGTGCGCTTTGAATCTCCTCCTTTGACTCCAACAAATCAGTTTGTGCTTCTGCCTTGTTTACACCCACAATGGCGCAGAGGGCATGTTTCTAACTGTGCAAAGGACCATGCATCTGACAAAATACTACCTGCCCCGACAAGCAGTTAGACCACACTTCACTCAAGACTTGTACTCGACACCAATATAGATCACAGATGGCGCCTTTGCACAAACACAGTGTAGTAAAAGAGGAGGCCTTGTGTTTTCTATTTTCAAACAGTTTTAAAATGTCCAGTTCCAATTTTATTACAACAGCGCTTTAAACATGTTGTCAGGTAAACACAGTCATAACAATAGTTTTCTGTCTTAAGTGGAAATGATCCCAGTCAAAATGAGATGCAATGAAATCCAATTATTCCACCCAGGAAGAGGAGAGGGTGTTTTTCTCAACCATAGCTTATCAGCAGCTGCGGATAAAGCTGACCTTCACCACTCAGTTAGTTAGCCACCAGCTGTTTGTGTTTGCTACTGTGGTGCTGCATATGTTTCCCATGATCCAACGTGTTGGCACCAGCACTGTCGGAACAGATCCAACCCCTGCCTCATGTCAACAACCCTCATTCAGACACCCATGCTCTGTGCACACACACTTGCACGCACGTGCATGAGTGTCTGAATGCATGTATTTGTAAATTGTTTGGCTGTCTGTCAAAAATCACACAGCGACTCTTCAACTGACCAGTACGAAAGTGATGTAGTACAGGATTGTTTTTACAGCGACATATCCCAGCACTTGTTTCCGACCGATACACCCAGCAGCCTAAAAACCACAATATAAGGTATGTCTGTGTAAGCTCTCAGTCGTACAGGAGTGGTCCATCGATGAGTAGGTTTCTTCAGCCGTCATTTGTACTTATTTGAAGGTGTGGGACGTTTCGGTTCTTATCCAAGAGGCTTCGTCAGCTAACTAAAATTTGCTGGTAGTTTATATATATATATATATATATATATATATATATATATATATATATATATATATATATATATATATATATATATATATATATATATATATATATACTGTCCAGACGTGGTGGTGCCAGACTGATTACTTCCATTGTCCTGCCTGATTATGGGTCTACGACTGGCCTGATTGCCCCATTCGCTCTGGTATCATCAGCATCACTAAGCCGATGTTGCCTAAGAAGCCTGTTGTTGTAATAACAATCCAAATTAAACCTCACCCCACCATGGTGATTTAGTGAAGGGTTTTTTGCTGTTTTATTAAAATAGCTTATTTTACTCCCCTTTCAAACAAGCAAATTTTAGTTTGCTGACAAAGCCTCTTGGATAAGAAGCAAAACGTCGGACACCTTCAAAGAAGTACAGATGACTGCTGAAGAAACCTCAACATAATATGAGGTGTTTCTGCTTTTTTTACTCAAGTCTTAGCAGTAATCTACCATTCGCTCATCTGTGACACTGAATGTGAAAGAGGAATGGATACTTTGTTGGAAAGTTGATACCAACACATTAACTCGTTAACTGCCTTTCCCAAATTTATTCGGGAATTGAAAATATGAGGAGTGCCCGTATTTGTTGGGGTTTTAGTTTTTCTTGCGGGGTAAAGGGGGTGTCGTTAAAGCGCTGGTCAGACCTCTGGCATTTGCATTTTGTACAATCGCCCCCACTTGCACCTCATATTACTCCAGACCCAGATAACTTAGGAATGTTTTTTTTTCTGATGAAAGAAGATAGTTTAAGGTTTCGTATGCTGCATATAATCTTTATGCTGTCCTAAAACTCAATATTCTGTGGGTCTTGGAATTTGAGTGAGAATTACAAAACCCCTAGTACTCCAGTGGACATATTTTTGCACACATCTAAATGAGTTAATGATCATGTTAAATTCCACATTGGTCTTTGGTGACTCTTTTGATAAAAGAATAGCAACCAAGGATGGCAAATGTAAGCAGAGAAATATGTATTAAGAGATGTTGCGGGGGTGGGGGGACTAGTGGAAGCAGCCACTTCAAGGTATTCACATGGTTAGGAGTGCCATATCATGTAAAAAAACAAAGCCGATTTGCATTCCAAATTATAATGAGGCTACTGTAGAGTTTTGCTCCGCTATGAAAGTGTGACATGTAACACAATAGTGTGGGTCGAGTATGATGTCAAACATTCACTGTCTCTGTTTCTACACAAATGTTTGGCATTATGTCAAACCCCACTGTCGGATTAACGCTCAAACAACAGAGCTGACCCCTTTTAATGTTTTTGTGCTGATACAGACTGGTGAGGCATAACAATTGTGTCTGACATTCAGTCTGGAAAAGACCAGAGAAAAGAGGAGTTTCAGTATTGAGGAGAGGGAAACATGATTGTCGTACAAGCTTCGCGATGAGTGTGAGGGATTTTGCTTCAATCCGCCAATTCCTCAGAGGTTCTTATCAGCATCGTCTTCATCCAATGTTCTTCATGCATTCAGTGATTACTTCTCATAACAATACAAGAAGCCTTGTATACAGTATTGCTTCTCGGTTGTTTTGGAAAGCTCAATTCAATGCTCACATCCATAGATGCTCAAAAGGTTTTGATATCACATTTAATGTCAGTGGCTGCCATCAATATACAGTGGAGAGAGAGAGAGAGTGTGAGAGTGCGAGAGAGTGAGATCTAGAAAAAAAACTAAAAACATTCAATTTCCTTGTTATCTTGTCCAAGAAAAATCGTAGTCTGCCTTCGTTTTACACTGCAACACGGCTACAGTGTTCAAGTTAAGGTCAGAGTGCAATCAGTCTGTTCAGAAGTTATCAATAGCCAATTTAACTTCCCTGATTAAACACCTAGGAAAGTGCTGGGACTTAAATGAGTTTTCCTTCTTGTATTTGGCCCCATGAATAAAAACAGGACATCAGGAAATAGCCCCAAAGTGTTTAAAATTAAAAAAAGATTTTTCCTGGTGGTATGTTCTGAGATTTGTGCCCTACGTTTGTCGCAAATATCTTCTGATATGATCAGTGTTCTGCAAACTGCCGTGATTTGTTACCTCTGGCTATTGGAATAAGAGTGAGCACCTGCAAAAGAGTCAAATCAGTGCTTGATTAGAAAATACATTTCTGCAAGGCAGTGGAGGCTAAAGTCAATCAAACAGCAACCAGGGAAAAACAATAGCATGCTCACGCTCCCATCAAAGGAAATTCCCAATATGAGTGTCATATAAATAGAAAGGTCTGCCTTTGTAGCACCAGACAGAGGACAGGAACCACCCCCACCCCGATGCTTCCAACTTCCACCCCAATTGCAAGGTCTTACTATTTTCCTGCCACTCCTAAGTCTCTTCACCACTCATTTTAGTTTGATTTGTTTTCAGGCAGATTTGTTTGTTTTTGTTTTTTTGTGGCTTTTTTTAAACGTGTATATTTTATTTTATTTTGCCCTCGCTGTGTTTGTGGTCATCTCGCTTCCTTTACTTCTGCATCCTTTTATCTCCCCTCTTTCCCTTTTCTGGTGATCATGAATAACTGAGAGACATAGTAACACATCTCGCTTTACTGGACTAATTGTGCTTTTGCCAGAGTTGAAGTAGAAAGTGGTCCCCGTAGATGCATTTACAAGGTGGGGAGTGCATGCTTGCACTTTGGGTAGGAAAGCTTTAATAGCCTATGGTCAAGAGTGCCACTTACTGTATATGACTTGTAACCCAAATTATAGAAGTATTTATTGTGATGTTGCTCTTATATTTATATGGCAATGGCATCTGTCAAACATGCATCAACTCATGTTGTACACATGCTGCCAATTCGGGCTGTACCAAGCTGGACCACACAGATGCTGGCCCAGCACCCTGCAAGCAGCCCCACTTCCAAGTCAGGATCCAGATTTCGGCCCCATTGACTCATGCGTCATCATCTCCCTGCATCTATGAACCGTACTTTGTCTGGTCCAGGGGTATAAAACACGTTACAATTTAGCGCCTCAGATAATTGGGATACACAAACCCCTCAACCATAATAATCTGACTGCTCAGGTCGGATGACCCAGAACATGATCCCACCCACCCCTCCCACAGCCTCTTCAGCCTGCTGCCATCGGGTCGGAGACTGCGGAGTCTCCGAGCCAATATCAGCAGGCTCAAGGACAGTTTCTGCCACCAGGCAGTCCGGAGACTCAACTCCCTCCCAGCCCTGCCCAGCCTGCCCCTTCCCACTGCCACACTCACCGAACTCTGAGTACACGCTACATGCTGTACGATCATCCTGAACTCTATTTTTTGTTATTTCTCATTAGACAAGACCTCACTTCAACCCTTTCTAGTTGTTTGTTTTTGCAATTACGACATTACGTCACTTTATGTACGTCACTTCCTCACTTTACATATGTCACTACCTCACTTTACATACGTCACTACCTCACTTTCCATACGACACTACCTCACTTTACATACAGAAATTACATGTATTGTCTGTTGTCAATTGTATGTCTTTTTTAGCCACGTTATAAGTGCCTTGCATGTCTTGCACGCTAGGTCCGAGAGGACATTAATTTCATCTGTGCTGTATGTCATGCATATTAGCATATTTGACAATAAAGCTGACTTTGACTTTGACTTTGACTTTGACTTTGATGTTGTCAAGACTTTATCAGGTGGCTGACTTGGAATTTTTCAGGAAGCCCCCACAGGAACTTGATGAAGTAGCTTGGCCGAGGCACGTCCGGGCTCCTCTGCTTAAGCTTGTGCCCTCGTGATCCAACCTTGAATAAGCATAAGAAAATGGTGATAATGGTTTTCATGTTGTTTAGTGAAGTATGAAGTGAAGATATTGCATGACATTGCAAGGAAAATAATCCCCTGTTGAGGTTGAAGTGTAAAGAGGTAATGTCTACCCTTCTGTTGAGCTTAGTCACTAAAATGAATCGTGTGTGTGAAAGTGCACTGTTTATGTCACAAGCCGACACATAAAAACACTGTCTCTGACAGTTAGTTTATTCTAGACATTTTGCATTCATTTGACATGTTGACTCTCAGGGCATGAAATCCACGTGATAATACATTTTGTCAGTGTGTTGGTAATGCATCTGACATCTCATGGATTAGCTGTCTGCCTCATTTTAGTTCAGAATCATACGCAGTTCCTGACTGTGTAACCCGGGAATATATCATCAATCTTGATAAAGAAGTGGATCGTTTTCCCGAATGTCTAATATACTGTTTATACGTTGCATGGGTGGTTTATGAATTGCAATTACCCACGGAAAATATCTTTTTTTTTGGAAGCCCAGAATGTCGTTTGTGTGGCACAGATTGTTTTTTTCACCCATGTCTGGGATGCATTTAAATATTTATAGAAAATTGGAGTAAAAGGTAAGACTTTAAGGAAATGTCATGCTCTCTCACACACACATAGTCAAGATCGCATTGAAAAAGCAAATGTGATTGTCAGCTGTCAACGCGAACACATTTGCTTTCGGCAAGTAGTTTAAATGCTCTATCATGAATTCATCATCTTGTACGACATGATCACTTGCATCATTTTAACAGGTGTTATCAATAAATACCATAGTACAGGTTGACAATGATTTCTTTCAAGGTGGAACAAGGGTGTTGGGGCAATTCCATTTAAACCCATCGAAGGGCAATTTTGATACAATTTGCTTGCATTTGTGTGTGAGAGATGGAAAATACCCCAGCTGGCTTTAGGCGGGGTTCACCTTGAACTTGAAGCTAACCAATCGCAGGGAACACAAAGACGAACAACCCCTCACACCTACAGTAAGTGTTTTACTGGACAAGACAAACGTGGTGCTGCATAAACTATTTTGCACCTGATTGGTTTATGGAAATATAAGGAAAAAAGAAAAAATAAATAAAAATGTGAAGGTTAGAATTTCAAACCATCTAAAGACTCCGCAATGGTGGAAAAATATATAATAATAAATAATATGAGCAGTTTAGGGCACACCTGCATGACACTAAAGCACAAATTGCATAAAGAATGAAAAACGAAGTGCTTTCCAATGAGCTCTACTCATCCTGACCCATCCAGTATGTCCGCCCACATATAAATGTGTAATAGGCTGTCCTCCCAAAATATATTTGTAATGGAAGCATTGCAAAATGATGCAGGATTGTGGTTCCACTACATTGGCGTTCCTATGAAATCCTCTGCAGCTCAAAAAGCTGAGAAGACGTCTTTTGTACATTGATTATGGAACGGCAATCCACCACCACCATCATTTTAATGAAATCTATCTGGATAGTTTTAAACAAAGCTTCCAACAGTCATGGCTCATATCAAAGTGTAACAACCTAGCAGTGGCAAGGTAACTAATATGAATGTGAGACGAATAAAGGTACATCCAGTCCAATCCAATCCAATCCAATACAAGTAGCAAGCAGAAAATACACAAATAAAGAAGCTGGGTTAAAGCCTAAGCAAAAAAAGTATATTTTCTATTCAAGGTGAGCACACTGAGAAGCACATAATGTATTACACTGTGCCCACAAGGAAAGTTTCTTTTTGAAACTTAATCCAACCTAATGCTATGCTCAAGCACAGCTCATTTTTATACATAATTGTTGCATTGTGGCAGGACTGGAAACAAATGTCATTTAAATATACCTAGGAAGAAAATGTAACCCTATAGGAATGCAAAATTCACGAGAAAGAACCACATGCAGTACCATCCTGGCCTGCATAAATACAGTCTGTCTTTAACATTACCTCTACGTGTCCTTTGGCGTTGCTAAAAGTTTACAGAATTTAAAAATAGGTGATATCAGACAAAAGGTGACCAACATGTTGAACCATTTGAACCACGACGTGAACGTTTTTTTCCCCCCAACTACACAGAAATATCAAATCGTTCCACTCATTTTCACTTCTCACCCAGTTTATTATTTTTGACTTTTTATTTGAGGAGAATTTTTGTTCATCAATTACTTCATTCGAGAGCCTACTGGGGCCTGACTTCTGTCATTGTGGTTGTGATGTGTCCCTGACATCTCACAACCTATAGTTGAGTATTTCACACTAAAATGGGCTGTGAAGGCTTAAGATAACTTCATTTCAACTCCAAGACACCATAGATGTCTGTGCCATGCCTGTCGACTTAAAATTGGGCTAGATTTGTGTATTCTAACAAACAATACATACAAATTTTCTATTTCTATTTCTATTTCTATTTATATTTATACAGTAAAGTCTCGTTATATCGATATTCAAGGGAGTACGAAAAAATATCGATATAACCGGGACTATCGATATATCCGACCCTGTTTCCATGTAATTTTCTCCGTGCGTGCATAGAAATAGTATCGATATAACCGGGACTATCGATATATCGATATAACGAGACTTTACTGTATTTATATTTATATTTATATTTATATTTATATTTATATTTATATTTATATTTTAACAAACAATACAATACACAAATACATTTGTGTATTCAGCAAAAGTGGTGTTCCATAAGTGGTATGGATGTTTCAAAATAAGAGGACTAACAGAAGTGCAGTGTGAGCTGCTTTAATCTTACTTGTTTTAACAGCATTTGTAAACATGCCTCAAGTGTAAAATGTATTATCCCGTGTTAGGTATATTTGCCAATTGATCGTTTTTGTCTTTTAAGCCAATTTTAATAATTGATGATTTTCATGCTCCTTTAAACACGATTATGATTTTGTAAGCACATTGAATGTTAAATCAAATGTTAATAAATGCAAAATTGCAATCTGAATTTTGTTGGAGGGATTGGTAGTCGTGTCCATGGTTAGGTGTAAAATTGTCTATCTTCATTGAAACATGAAGTCAAGTGGGCCAGTCTGAGCCCTGAAAAAAAAAAAAAGAGTCCCACTCCCTCCTGGGCAAAGCGACAGCAACATGAACACTCACAGACTAGTTTCGCTGACTGTGCAGGCCCAGCCAATATGATTATGCCAATATGATTCCATTCAGAGCTACCTTCGGGACCACAGACTGGAAACAGCATGTATGCCTGCTGCTGTGTGTTCTGAATATACCAGTGAAGTCGAAGTCACCCTGAAATGTAAAAAAAAGTTTTGTCTTCAATAATTCGAATTGTTATCTTGTACATTGACACTGGCGTGTTTTACCTTTGTAACTTGATATTAGACAGACATGAAAGTCACTTTTCATGCGCAGGCTTGAGAGCCATTTCTGAGGTGCAGTGAATGGGTAATGGAAACACCCATTTGGCTGTGTGACTGTTTACATTTTGAGAACAGGCATCAAAAAAGTCTGATGAAACCAACGTTTTCTCGGGCTGTCACAGAGTGAGAATGAAAGAGAGAAAAGTCAAGTTGAGGCTAGGAGGAGAAGGGAAAATAGAGGAAAATATGAAACCTTTGAATGGATGGAAGGAACAGCCTATGCTAATAAGTTTTTCCCCTTTTATTCCGTGACGCAACAGCTCTCATGCATGTTTCTGGTGTCATATACTGCGAAGCAACATAACTTTGAATATCAAGGCTGTCTAATGTTTTTTTTTTTTTGAGGTCGTCTTTATTTCCGAAAAAGATATTGGCAGCAAATAACGAGTAAAGTGAAATATCTGCCCCTCACACTGAAAATCAATTTCATGATAGAAGCAAAAACATAATGTACAAACTTCAACTCAATCAGGTTTCTGAATTCCAAAGGATACACTTAAACAATGTGCTGCTTCTTAAGGTTTATAAGCTCAGCTGAATGCATTAGGGGAAATGCCATAATTTTGGTTTTAGAGTTGTTTGCCAACACTGTCAAAAATGAAAGTATTCATCGAACTGCGCTATGGCAGCTTGTGCACATAATCATGACTTGTGTCCTTGGAAGAAATGTGAATGATGTCTCTGAGTTGCACAAACAGGCCAGTTAGGACCTAGAATGTGATGTGATGGCCTCTAGCCTGGCATGTGGTTACGTCATAAACGAATGAATGGAAGCTCCTTGTTTGACTGATTGAGACCGGCCAGCTATGATACAGAATGTCAAAATTGAGATTTTCTTTTGCCACACTCAGAGCTCATAAAAAATAAGTAGCTCCATTGAATTAAGCATTAAGTGTTATGTTGAGGTAGGTGGGCTGATAAGCTGACTCATTGTATTTCTAAGTTTTTATGAACAATTGTAAAAATTGTTGGGTGTGACATGCAACGTGGGAAACCGTGAATTTGTCAGATTGAAGATGTTTTGAACTTTAGTCATTTACCTCTGCTGTGTATTACCGTTTTGAGCCAAATTGTAGTGGCCCCGCCAGCATCTCTGCGATATTGATTATTTTTTGTAGGTGGATGAAACACGTGAAAGCGTGTAGTCTCGGCGGACATAATGGACACAAGTACCAGTAATAAAAGACGGCGCTTAAAAATACACACACTCTCCACCAGTAGATAAATAACGTGATTTGACACATCCATCCATCCATTTTAAGAGCCGCTCACCCTCATGAGGGTCACTGACATACTGGATTCCATCCCAGCTCTCATCAAGCAGTAGGTGAAGTACACCTTGAATATATTGGCGATCAATTGCGGGAGACATAGTGACAAATAGCCATTCAAACTCAGAGCTACTCACAATTTAGAGTGTCCCATTAACCTACCAGGAGTAAACAGAGGTACCCAGAGATAGCCAAGGTGATTTCCCCCTTTATCATTGCCATGCTTTTAACATTAATCTACCTATAGAGCCACACAGGTGTGAATACATGCTGTACATTAATAGTAGCTTCTGTTGTTCCCCAGAGGTTTCTCATAAACAAGAATCGCAGACTACAGGCGACAATTGTGTGTGAGGGTGTGCGTGTGTGTGCGTGTTTGTGTGTGTCCATGCGTGCATGCGTGTGCGTGTGTGTGTGTGTGTGTGTGTGTGTGTGTGTGTGTGTGTGTTTACCACTTTTGTTGTGCAGCTCTGTGCCCTAAGTGGCTCACCCTCACTGTCTGTATTGTTTCCCCAGGGTGACATGGCTGAGTCTTAATAGGCCTGCTGATGGTTTATGAAAGAGGGGTGTTAATTATAACACTCCGCTCCATTAGGCGCAGTCATATTAAGGTTGTACCGCTTGAGCTTCAGAAGGCCAGACTGCTGACTCATTCTCGGGACAGAATAATGAAAAGAAATCAAAGCTGCTATCAATTTGATGGTCTTAATGATCGGATTCTGTCTTGAGTTTGGAGTATTTGTGTCATTGGACATTTTACATCTCATTATTTGCCAAACTCTGGTGAAGAACTCTTTTCTCTGAAATAAATGACTCCTGTGTTTTCTTTTATAACATGTGCAGCATTCTGGTGTGTGTTTTTTGTTCTACCAGTGTTTAAAGTTGAGGAAACCATCATCCTTCGAGTTGTTCTAGTTGATCTTTCCCTGCTTTCCCTCTTTGTATCCTGTGATTTGTTTTCCTTTTTTTAATTTTTATTTTTATTACGATTATTATTCATTTTCTGCCCTTGAATGTGTATTAGCATTTTTTCTCCTTGTTACTTAAACGTTGGAGCTAACTCTGTCCCCTCCTTTTTGGTCGCACAGTGGTAGCTCACAACTGAACTCTGTTTCGCCTAACACAGTTGGGTTCCATGCTAATGACCATATAAAACCTTTGACGAATCACAAGAATGCGTATAGAATGAGTGCACATGATTGTAGAAGCTGTGCACATGCCACATAAGCTGCTATTCTAAAGGTTTTACTCGTTGCCCAACCGTGGGCAATATGATTGATCCCTTTTTCAAAAACTCCTTTTCGTTCTGCGCTTAGCAAATGTGCATCCTACATGGTGTAGTGGATGTATGTACTGGCTTATTGACTGGAGGACGGCATCTGCAGATGATTATGCACCATACTGCAACACCACATCCAATTGAAAAAAAAATCTACGTGACAGTGAAATCCGGTAAGATGGGGTGGCCAAGTGATTTCAGAGCACTGACAGCAAGGGAATAACCAGCAGGAAAAGCCTCCGTTCTTCCTGGTTGGCTGCTTTGTAAGCACTTGTAGATGTGCACACATTTGCAATGGGGTGCTTGCTCTTATTCGCCTTTGGTCTTGCTGCCATCAATATGTGTCCTTTGGTCAAACTCCAAACATGGACCCATTTTAGTTCTGCATTTGACACCTATTTTGACAAGCAAATAATGTATATCGATTTTTTTTTTTTCAATTGACTAAGAGTAATGATTCTATTCCTAAAGCTCGAGTTGACGATTGTTACAGATTGTCCATATTTTGTTCAGTAACGTTGAATGCTTACTTATCACACCTGTAACACGGATATCTAAAAATCCAGCAACCCAGAACAAGTACGGCATTTGCGATGTGCATGTACGTACAAGACCAAAGTGGTTCTGCATTGTGTGATATTGTTTAATCCGTGATCATAAATCATTTATTTCTTCTTTTTTTTAACAGGCAAAAGGCCAGCTTCTGCGGTATTTGATGTTACCTTTAGATAGGTTCAACTGAAGATGGAAACACTGGAGTCTGAGCTGACCTGCCCAATCTGCCTGGAATTGTTTGAAGATCCGCTACTCTTACCGTGCGCCCACAGTCTGTGCTTTAACTGCGCCCACCGCATCCTGGTGTCTCACTGCTCATCCAGCAAGCCGCTTGAGTCTGTTTCGGCCTTTCAGTGCCCCACCTGTCGTTACGTCATCACGCTGAATCACCGCGGGCTGGAGGGCCTTAAACGCAATGTGACGCTGCAGAACATTATAGACCGCTTTCAAAAGGCATCCCTGAGCGGTCCCAATTCGCCTACTGAGAGCCGGCGCCTGCAGCGGCCCTACACCGCCGCCATTAGTGGCACAATTGGTGGCGGTGGTGGCGGTGGCACGAGTGGAAGCAGCGCCAGGAGCAGCCCGGCCACTTCCAGCCGCCCCCACCCGCACGCCAATCACACCAATCACATTAACCACACAAACGCCAACCACAGCCCAGCTTTTGTGGCTAAAATGGATCTGCGCATCTGCTGTCAGTTCTGTGAGCAGGACCCGCCTCGCGAGGCCGTCAAGACTTGTGTCACCTGTGAGGTGTCGTACTGTGACCGCTGTCTGCGAGCGACGCACCCCAACAAGAAGCCCTTCACGAGTCATCGTCTGGTGGAACCTGTGCCGGACACGCACCTCCGCGGCCTAACATGCATGGAGCACGAGAGCGAGAAGGTCAACATGTACTGCCTGGTGGATGACCAGCTCATTTGTGCCCTCTGCAAACTGGTCGGGCGGCACCGGGACCACCAAGTGTCTACCCTCAACGAACGTTTTGACAAGCTCAAAGTAAGTCCTTTGTTCTTTTCGATTGTCATTAAGTATTTTATTGGTGGGACCTACATTTGTACTTGATCATTTGTATGTAAAAGCTGCGATTTGCATTGCCGTACTTCACAACTTAACAGAATAGTTTTGGGTGTTATTCTCAACCATGAAATGTTTTATTAGAGACACGACTGCATATCCCCATGATCAAATTTGATCAGTGAGAGACACAAAAACAAGCTTTCGAAATAGCGTGCTGGTGAGCAGAGAGAGACTGTGAGCAGAAAGAGAAGGCAGTCATGATAATACTCGATGAGCTGGCATTCCATGTGACCGCTATGGTTTTCAGAGTCCCGTCATAAAAAGAGAGAATGCTGAGTCAGGGTGAAAAAAAACAGAGGTACGAGCTGGAGCTAATTCTACCACCAAAGACGATAGTTGGGGTTGAAGACATGCAAGCAACTGGAATTTTCTGACTTTTGTAAATAATCGTAGCCAGAAACAATTATGTAAAAGTCAACCTATTGAACATTCATTCAGAAGTGTGGCAAATGGTGAAACAAACAAATGCAATATTTGAAGCATGGAAAAAAATGAAACTGATATAACAATTTTGCCATACTGGTAGCCCACCAAACAAGGGACTTTATTTTCACAAATACAGTTGAATTTCAGTGATGAAATTAATGGTTTTGTGGTTATTAAATTGCTGAAATCGCTGACCTTCCGGGGGCTTCGCGCTACCCCCTGCACCCAACTGAAGGCCTGCGGGCCCCCCAGTCCCCCACCTTTTTTTCAGACTTTTTTCTCATTTGTCATTCTCATCTCTGAGGACAGGTTCACAGGTTTATAATTGACAAGAATTGTATATTTTCAAGTTTTATTTTAAATGCAACAAATGTAATGGTACTAAGCCACTGTTTTTTTCTTTTAAGATGAAACTATAAATGGAAACCACCAAAATTAATGCCAATAGGTAGGCGACGGACATCCATCCATCCATTTTCCGTACCGCTTATTCCACATTAGGGTCGCGGAGGGTGCTTGAGCCTATCTCAGCTGTCTTCGGGCAGGAGGCGGGGGACACCCTGAATTGGTTGCCAGCCAATCGCAGGGCACACAAAGACGTACAACAGTCACTGTCACACTCACACCTAGGGACAATTTGGAGTGGTCAATCTGCCTGCCATGCATGTTTTTGCACTGTGGTAGGAAACCGGAAGACCCGGAGAAAACCCACGCATGCAAATTCCACACACGGAGGCCGAACCGGGACGCGAACCGGCAACCTCTGCACTGTGAAGTCGGTGTGCTAACCACTCGACTTCCGGGCCGCCCGGCGATGGACATTATCCCTTGAATTGTACATTGTGTTTATTATACACTGTCTTGAAGCGAGGACATGCACATTGTTTCTCTGTGCAGTAAGCAATTTTTGGTTGTGGTAATTTACTGATGGGAACATAGCAATTACATGGTCAAGTTCTCTTCAGTGTGTGACAAACTATCTAGAGGGAAACGCCACAGAGCCGTGCTCTCTGCTGCAACGTAAGTTTTGTTTTAGAGGAAATGAAATTCCCAAATTCTGTATTATTGATGATTTGTGCTCCCATAATTTTGTTTCGTTAACTTTAGCATGCATGTGTCAACGAAATTCAACCTGCTCACCATTATTAACTTAACCCACAGGGAAGCTGTGTTGATATTTACTTCTGTCCCCGCATTGTTTTGAGACTTGTTTATCGACTTTTACTGGGAGATGTGTCCGGCTCTTCGAATGCTTTCGCCTCCACTTCATAGCTTCATTCTCGAGGTTCTTTGGAAATCTCTTCGCAGCTAAAGCTATGAACTTTCTCTTTTTAAAAATCCTCAATCTTGTCCACGTATGGCACAGTGGAAGCTCAAGTCCCAGCTCGAATTCTGCTGGCAAGTGCCAGTTAATCCAGTTTTCAATCACGGCAAAAGGAGGCACAGGAGGTCTTATTAGGGCATCCCTAATCATGGACGATGTAGGTCAAGAGGTGCTTTATATATTCCGCTTTTTACTGCACCGTCCGTCTTGGTATAATTTTTTTTATTTGAAGTTAAAAGTATCTTCTCCACAATGACACTCACTGAGGACAAGCACATGCTGCGCGTCCGCTATTTTGTTCCCCTCATGTCTGAGAATCATCACAGTGAAAACCTTTTGCATATTAGCTCTTGCGGCCTTTTTAAAATTGGGAAATAAAACCTCCAATGAGCAATAACATATGGCATGGCCTTGCTGATGATGAAGTAAGAAAAATAATGCTGCATATTGATGCTTAAATTCCATCAGGAATGAGAATGTGTAATAAAACACACACAGATTTGATACAGTAAAGTCTCGTTATATCGATATCGGATATATCGATAGTCCCGGTTATATCGATACTATTTCTATGCACGCACGGAGAAAATTACATGCAAACAGGGTCGGATATATCGATAGTCCCGGTTATATCGATATTTTTCAGACTCCCTTGAATATCGATATAACGAGACTTTACTGTATTTTTGAATGTGTACTTAAAAAGAAATGGCCAACCAACCAGATATCGTGGTCATGGATAAAGGGCAAAGGAAAGCCGTTGTCGTGGATGTAGCGGTCCCGAGTGATGGTAACATCAAAAAAAGGAACATGAGAAAATTGAGAAATACCAAGGGCGAAGAGAGGAGCTGGAGAGAGCCTGGAAGGTAAAGGTGACAGTCGTGCCTGTGGTGGTCGAACTCGACGAGTGGTTGCAACAGATCCCAGGAACAACATCGGATATCTCGGTCAACATCGGATATATGGGGGACAGACACCACCCATGAGGGGTGAGACGATGATTTTCTCTCTCTCTCTCTCTCTCTCTCTCTCTCTCTCTCTCTCTCTCTCTCTCTCTCTCTCTCTCTCTCTCTCTCTCTCTCTCTCTATATATATATATATATATATATATATATATATATATATATATATGTGAAAAAGCAGAAAGAAGAAGAAGAATTCAAGAGACTAATTTAAAGCACAAAAAAAATCATCAATCGCAACCAGTCATACAATTCCTCCCATGAAGTGATTATAATTCAGTGCCAAGGCAGACGACTCATGGATCTTTGGGTGACTCATTTCGACCTAGTGTTTCTTTTCTTAACCGTCTTTTACTTTGGCCCTGTGGAATAACCTAATTATGTCGCCTTTCGTCTCCCAAAAGTGAGACTTGTCTGTGTGCCTTGATTGCAAGATGCTTAGGGTTAAATAATGACCTTTATGTGAGACAAACAGCACAGCCTCAGTCCCCCGAGGATAGCAGGAAGTTCTAATTCATCATGGCTCCTAAAATAGACCATCGGTTAGTCAACTTTGGCGCTGCACACAGTGGACAATGGCCACTCATGATTAGTAGTTGCACACTAACACAGTCTATGACAGGCATGTTGAATTCCGGGCCTGGAGGGCCACTGTCCTGCTTGTTTTCCAGATCTCCCATGTGCAGCACACCTGATTGAGGTGATCAGCTCATCAACCATCGCTGAAGCAGCATTAGAACGATCCTGATTATTTTAATTAGACAGGTGTACTGTCTAGGATATACAATTTACTACTCTTCAAAACGCTCAGGAATATGGAGTGTTGGCACTCTTTTGTTACTGTGCCTGACGTCAGGCACGCTGAGCCTAAGTCATGCTAAATGCTTAATCTTACACAAGGTCTCTCCTCACACTTGAATGCGAAACACGGCATCAGGGATTCAGCATGTTAAGCGATGTGACATACCACAGTCTGACTGTGTCTTTCTATTCTGGTCCAGCCATCTCCTCATCCCTTGCAGTATTCAATAAAATCATTTGTTAATCATCCTGACCGCAGCTGCCACAGTAGCAGACTTAATATAGTGGCGCTACCTTAATTATATGTTCCCTGACCTCATCTAGAGCCTACAGGTTGGTTGTATGCTTGACTGGCTTGCCCACTGAATCCAATCAAATAATAACAAAAATCAGTTTAAGGTCAGCTAAATCATGAGTATGCAGCTGTTAAGAACATCACTTTTTTGTGATACAAAAGGAGACATTTTGATTTGTGTGTAATTCATGTTACAGGCCACTAAAATGAGTCGCCGAAGGGGCGAACATAGTGAACCCCGGTGACCAATATGAGTTACTTCAGGGCTTAAATCTCATAAAATGAAATGTGCTGTGTCTGAAGGAGTAATATGGATTGCCTGTGTGCTGAGCTCAGCGAAAAGTTGTAGAAAAAGTGAAAAACAACAAACACTGAAATGATACAATTATAAATGAATCAAATGAACATGGCATAATATCAACACTATTGGCATGGTGTGGTTTTAGTCCAGATATTGGTCCAATCTGTTTCTTAAAATAACTCATTCAAAAACATTTACATTTTAACTGAAAAAGAAAATGACATCTAAAGGCTTCAAGACACGTCTCTTGCTGCCAGATGAGTTCAGACAGATGAAGAGGAGCACAAGAAGATTAAGGTCAGGGCAATGCAGAAAAATTGGGAAGGGGCGACAGCTGACTTTGTGGAAGAGTGACGATGAAGCATCATATGTGGCAGCAAAGAAAAGACAAACTTGTGGGAAATAGAAAGCGATGTTGTTGAGCTTCATTGTTCAAATTTTAAATGACAAGCACTCACATTTGCTCACAATAGCCTCCAGAAAATTCTTAGTTTTGGGCTAAACTGTGTAATGTTGATGCAGAGTTACAAGAAGATGATGTCATTTTTCGAATATGAGTATGAAGTATAAGAATGCATTTTAGGGGCATCTGGTTATGCCTTTGAATCACTCCTCTTATGTTTCTTTCAGTATTTCTACCTCTGCTGTAATTGATGGAAATGTTTTTGAGTCACTAGATGAACACTGAAAAATAAATACACTAGATTCTAGTGTATTTATTTTCTATTTGTTTAGGGGAGAGGGGGTTCTAGATATCACCTTGCCGTTATTTGCAAATCAGCCCTGTATTTAGAAACAATATATTTGACATCTGCATTCCCTTGAGCAGAGAATCTTCTTTGAAGAGAGAGTGAGAATTGCACACTTTACTGTAGGGCCTGCAGATAAGAAAAGCTATGTGTTGACCACACAGCTCAACCAGCAAGCTTCGCGTTTCTCGTATTTGTGAAGCGAATGTGATTCCCTGCCCTAGTCCCCCACATAGCGTTACAGTCCATGAGTTGAGGTATGATTATCTGTAGTGTCACTTTGTCATGTGTGATATGGTGAAAGAGTGCCAAGAACCACTGCGGGGGTAGCTGTGTGACCGTGATGAAAACTGGTCGTCAGCCATTGCAGCTTGATTGTGACAACAAATATGTGTCTCTGAATGTATCTTCTGGGATCGAGAAAAAAATATCTTGTTGCATTTATTCTTAATTATTTAGATGTAAATTAAAGTTAAACATTAGTTGTTGTCTTTGTGCAGAATGTTTTGCATGTCTTTTTTTTGTCATCGCTGATATATATCTCAAATATGTTTGAACGTTAAATTCCATGCTCAGTGTCATAAAAAAACTATGTTACGCCTTCATTCATTGTGACATATGTTCTAGCATGTGTGTGGTTTGGTTTTAAAGCTGTATGCCATCCTAACGCTCCTATTAAACAGAAACGTTTGGGGGCACAAATTCAACAGCGACAGTATACCTTTTTGTAGCCGTGTTGTTCATCTCCACTACTGTCGTACAACCATTAGGAAGTCTGTCGTCTTTCCTTAATTCAGTGTCCGTATTCCTCTTGGAACGACACAATGTGCTGCTTGTACCTTTGTGGCATTTTTAAGTATAAGTGTAAATGCTCAAATATATCATGTCAATTTCCCCAGGAGCCATCGGCTAAACTCGTTCAGTCAGAGTATGTGTTTGCAATGGAGACCAGTCTGAAGGTGACAGTTGCATCATAAAATCTGCTTAAAAGCTTTAACAGCAACCTTCACATTCACGACTCTGCAATGCAAATTCTATGTCAGACACTGTGTTTTTTTTTCATGAGTTCTCAGGTGTTATTTATGTCCTAAACATACATGGAAAGCCACAGTTATTTATTTCAACCGTAATTGAACTACTTCATATTTGGATAAAGCTAAAAATAATAACCAAACAAATACACATGAAACTGAAATTAAGCATTAAAAGAATAAAAGAAAAGTGAGCAAACATGCTCTAAAAATTGCAACAGTCTAAATGAAATAAAATGTAATTGATTATAATCCTAGCATGTTGTTGCATACTGTTTAACTTCCCGTTTTCTCTGTGCTGTGATTAATTTGTGTTTTTTTTCCTCTTAACAATTAACAACCTGCCAATTTGCTGGTCTTTATTTTACTGCAAATTATGTATTACTCTCTAAATAGTTCCTGGCAAGATTCTGTTAAAAATGCACTGTCCATCTACCTAATTTAAGCATGTTTTTGTTCGACGTTTGTTTAAAGCTGGTCAGTCAATTCAGGGTCCCTTTCTTTTCTTACTGTTTCGCAACTTGGACCGTCCAGTTCAAAGGGACCTTTCAATGTATTTAACCTCGTTGCTGGTCATAAAAGTTCAACTTCAAATCATCCTCGAATGCAACATATGCATGTAGTATTTTTTGCAAGTATTATTTACCTCAGCTTTGTTGTTTTGCACCTGAACAACAAATCCCTACAAACCACACCGGCGGTTGAGCAAATGAGAATGGCATGCTGAATCATGAGCAGCTTCTTGTGACTGGAGCATATTTACTCTAACCAAAGATGCCTGTGCAAAATTGGATCTCGGCTCTACAGAAGCAGTCTGTATTTACTTTGAAGCTAATCAGACTTTGTTCGGTTGTCCGCATTGTTCTGTTTTTTAATCACGTATTATCTTTTTTTGCAGACATAGTGTCTTAAAGAAACAAAGTCATGGAAACATACTGTGTACATACCCAATATCATTGGTGCTTTATCAAAGCTGTGTTGCAGGACCGGCACAAACCCTCCATCCTAATGGTAACGGCTTCATCAGGAGTCACAGTGGTTTGATGCTACAGTCAGAAATGTATCAAACCACAGCTCAGCACTAATAACAGCAAGCTGATGATATCATTTGCTGAAGATAAGAATCGAGAAAGGTCGCAAGTGACACAGCATCCCGCTTCAATGATGAAACAATTTCGAAAATCTGCACGTGTCCATCTCATATATATTCAACTACCCATGGTGCTCAAGGCAGTTCTTAAATCAGTGGGGAGATGAAGGTTTCGCACAGATGAGACCAAATGTATTGACGCTGATAACAATGAGCGGCTGTAGGATGAAAAATATGATGACATTGTAATGGTCTATTGGTCCCATTTTGTTTTAATCATCTCCCTAAATTCCATTTTAGAATAGTTCAGAAGTGGCACACACTCACCAGCTTCACCATTCGGAGCACCTTCAGAGATCATGGAAGAAAATAATCTCATGAATTGACGCGTAATATGTTAACCAAAGTGTACCGTGCACCACTAAAAAAGCCAAAATGGTAACATTAATCATTTGTAGCTGTTTACTCACAGTGACATTTGTCGCATGATTTTTGTTCAGGTCTTGATTTTGCTGACCTCACAGTAATATGTAGTTACAGTTTACACAAATCACACAGATTTTATTTTCCTCGAGAAAGTTAGTTCGTTGTTCATTTCCAAGTGAATCTACACTTGAGATAAAGTGAACGTCCTCAACATGTTAACCATCCTTCATCTTCATTGCAGTCCAAGACGAATGAAATCATGATAAATTTAAAACATCTTAACGTTTTTGCTAAATTTTAAAACATCTATTTATACTTGTCTAAAGGCATATATGGCTATCTGACACCACAAAGATCATCACGAATCAAACGATAGAATCTGTGGTTTGCACCTTTTCCCCTTTTCCAGCTGCTACTGTGAGCAGTATCACTGATAAGTGAGACACATTTTGAAGTAGTTTGGATATGACCTGGTCAAGTATTTGCTAAACATGAGCAAAGTGATTCTTTCTACTCGCTACTATTATTGTGGCACTAGTCTCAGCAGGCATGTTGATTTATTAGTCCCCTTTAACGAATGTCTCAATCCTCTGTCCCCCATGTGGCCAAAAATTTAAATATAATCACATGTATCTCTGTTCCGGCTGGATATTCCCGCATTGTTAGTGAGTCTCCTGGGAAGCCAGCAGTTGAGGTTGATTACGGTTTGCCATTTGTCCTTTTATTATTCTTATGCCTCTTGTGCTTCCGGTTTCTCTCCAAGCATTTTAATTCAGACTTCTCAGTGGAGACTTGACCACAATATATTTTCGGTTTGTTTCCATTCATTTATTTATTTATTTATTTATTTATTTATTTATTTAGTACAACCACTTGAAGGAGACCGTTCACTGCCTAGTTCAAACGCAGGTCAATATCGCAAAATTAACAGTTTTTGCAAGGTGATACGCAAGTGTTAACCTTCCAGCAACTTTCACACATGACAATTAAGGCCTTTAACAAGTGGGCGACATTCCAACCCCCATTCTGTAGGTTGCACCAACTAGAATGTTATCCTTTGGAGAAAAAAAAGTTTCCCAGAAGGCTCATGTTACTGACATGACTTCACTTCTTCAAATGTTCTAGTGGCCAACAGATGTAAAGAAAGGCCACTTCTTTTCTGTCTGTCTTTCATGAGTTTTAATCACTGGTTTGCCTCGGTTCTGTCTATGTCTCTGTCCTGCTGAATAGCGTGTTCATTGGGGAGGATCCTGAATTACTTAAAAGGAGGGAGGGGGCTTTGAAGTTGGATACTTCCCCTCAGGATATTCTGACACATTTTTGTTGTTGCGGTTCCATAATGGCCTAATGATTTTGCAACTGGACGGTTCCATCTCACTGCACAAGGCAGAGCAAGATTAGAAACCTAATCAGAATATTTTCTGTGTCTTGTGCTGTCTGTGTGTTGTTTCATACCTGAACTTCAGTGTCACCTTTTTATGGAAGATATTTTAAATGTTGTTCAACAAACGTATGAAAGCCACACATACAAGCCTCTGAATAAGGAGTGTAATTGAACTCCTGATGTTGTAAATTGCCAACTAGTCACAGTTTTCAACACACAAACTTTTTTTAGCGCTGGTTTTTATATATTTTTATATATATATATATATATATATATATATATATATATATATATATATATATATATATATATATATAACCATGAAGGCAAGTTGCCTTTCATGAACATGATGTCACGTAGGAGGGTTGACCGGAGTTGTGATTTCACCTGAGTCAATGTGCTGTAAGCTGCTGCAGTTGTAAATGAAGCAAGATGGACGAAATGAGAGGTGAAACAGCACGAACGCTGCGCAAGTGAGGAGAAAGACAATCGGGTTGGAACGAGAAAGACAGACAATGACAAAGAGACAGGACAATGAGGGTGGAGGGCTGCTGGTGATCAAGCCACAGCTTCAGTGGGCGGCGACGATGCCAAGCTGTCTCGCTCCGCACATGTCTTTTTCCATCTCCTCAATCTCCATCTCCAAATTCATTGCAGTCACCGCACTTCAATGCTGGATGGAAGACAAATGATTTTCTTGTACATCTCTCTAATAGTCCCCATACCTGTCCTCTGTAGCTCACCATGTCTCGATGCTACTGAAATGCAATTCATCACTCCTTGGTCACTTGTATAGATTGGATTGGATTAGCCTTTATTAGACTCGCAGTGGAAAAAATTACATTGACACCAGCAAAGTTATGAAAGTACGATGAAAGGAAATGAAGAAGTAGAAAAAGAAATACAGAAGCTGCTGTAAAGGCAACTACTCTCGCAGCGCCATTTTATAGTTAAAATAAAAAACAAAACAAAATAAATAATGTCACACAACACAAAAGACACAATCTTAATCACTTTCTGCACCCTCTTTGTTGCATGAAGCAGTTGTAGATGAAAGAGGACAGGATCAAAGCAACCTTTTCACCAGTGGATCAAATACGTCATGGTGGAATGTGCACGTCTGCTACAAGCTAAATGTTGAAAGTGAATACAAAGCTGTAGCATCCATTGACGTCACATCTCGTGCCCCACATAAATCCGCTTCAATTCCAAGCCGCGACAGTTCCACATATGCATCGGCACTCTGCGCTGACGCTCCTTTCTTCTCATCGCGGGCTCCTTAAGCCATCCAGCCTCAGACTGTCCGACAGCACCAACCTTTCTGCTGAACAAAGCGGGACAAGTATAGATACGCTTCTGCTGTTTCTCCATTTCGCTGCTCAAACTTTAAACTCACACTTGAGCCGCAGCTATTTCCATCTTCACCTCTTAACTTACGAACCACCAAATCCATCCAGGGTTTAAGTTGATTGTGAACTTCAACAAGGCATATTGAACAAATATTCCAGAGCGTAGAATGTGCACCCCAAAAAAGAAAGCTTTCTCTGGAAAATTTTGTTTCGCTCGCTTAATAATATGCTTCCATTTTCATGTATTTTTGGTGACCTCCTGTGTGTATGTGTGCTAACACTTAACTTGTTAACGTGTTTGTAGGCTTATCAGATGAGCCCGGGCAGAGTGTCAGATGCGGTAATGGAGGCTTCAAAGACAAGCGCTGCGGTGAGTTCTCTGGCTGTCCTTTCTCAACTATCCACTTTCACACACTCATCCCTTCTGCTGGGGTGCACACAGGTAGACTCCTAAAAAACTGGGATGGAGATAAGCCGGCTAACTGATTATTAAGTCTGCACAAAGTAAGAGATAAGAGATATGAGGCCAGGATGAGGCAGAGGAGAGATGGGACAGTCTGAGCAGTGACCAGGTGGCGATCAGCTCCCCTTCCTCTTCACATTTATGAGAAGAACTCCTTAATGCCTGCCGCTTGTCTGCTGCTTTGTTCTCGTCACAGCTGTTATTTTTGGTTTGTTTGTTTGTTTGTTTGTTTTTGGGCAGGGGTGGTTGGGGGGTAGCTTTGCTACCCGGTGCTTCCGTGGTTTACTTTTTCCCTTTGAAACACCCTTTTTTGTGGCCTCACTTTTTTTCATTTGCATTTTTATGTGGCTGCATGTGCCTTTGCATTGAATTTACTGTATTATTATTCCGTCAAAAGTTGTTACTAGAGAGGTGGAGGTATGCCCTGGATAAGAGAGGAATGAAGATCAGTCACAGAAAAAAAATTGTAAAAAATCCTCGAGGGTCATTGTTTTTTATTTTTCATTTTTTTCAATATACTAATTTTCATCATGAAGTTAATTAAAATATTAAAAATTCAAATGTTTAAATATGCAACATTTAAACATTTGAATTTAGTTTTGAGGATTGTTTTTGCCATAGAATACATTATTTTTTTTTTTCTACTAGGCCTCATTAATTTGAGAAAAAAGTGCCAGTCAGTGATATTTTTTTGTTGCCAGTCAATGATATTTTTGCTTTGTTTTTATTCGAGCATTTTCATCTTTGCTTTTTTATGCTGAAAATCTAAAAACAGAGACGCATTGCTCTAATCAGCGACTTGTTTTCCTGACTCAGTATGACAATAATTACATTAAACATCATGCTGACGTCAGGCAAAATCCTCATACCGCCTAAATTAACTTTTTTCGGAGACTCTGAAACGCAACACAACACAAGGATACTGTGATACCGATGTGCGCCCCCTTAAACACGCACACATACACACACACACACACACACACACACACACACACACACACACACACACACACACACACACACACACGACTGATGAAATGCGTTGCATAGGTCAAGTGAATTATTTGTGTTTGTTTAAACGCCGTGTTTTGAATTATTTATGAATGGACAATGTGTATCCACAAATTCAACTGAGTCCGAATTATATTTATAATGAGCTGCCTGCTAAAAAGAAAGCAACATGGCTGATTTTATTTGTGTCACAAATCTCTATAAAATATTATGTTCTATTTTGAGATATAAATGGCGAGTTGTTTTTTTTTTTTTTTTTTTTAACCACATCTACATCATGTAGATGTGGTAACTGCTTCTCATCCCTGACATCTCAAATTTACAGCCAGAACGTCTTCTGAACCTTTACAGAATATTTGTATTGATAAATTATCTTCTTTGCCCCTGCTCCTTGGTCTGCTTCTTTCTCCACCGACATCTGTACAGCAAACCTTGGAAAACAACTTGACCAACCTTGTGAAGAGGAACAGTGAACTCGAGAACCAAATGGCCAAACTCATTCAAATCTGTCAACAGGTTGAGGTATGCAGCATTTTCTTTATTTCTCTGTTTATAGTACTGTATGGGATTATTAATTGGAGGTCAAGCAGGAAAGCCAGCCTGGGTTTCAGTGGAAAATATGGAGCCGTAAACCTTTTTTTATATGTTCACTTTTTTTTAATGGGTTGTGTTATTTCTGGTCAAAATCAAAATTTGAAGTCACTTTAATTGAATGAAAATTCTTTATGAGGGATTTATTGAAGAACTGCACCGCAATGTTGTTTTACAATCATCTAAAAAAGAAGAGCTTTCATTTAAAAGATGAAACTGCTCTTTTACTGGGTTCTCGCAATGGGTCTTTCGAAGACACTGAGCTCAGGGGCGAGTGCACTTTAGTGCACTTTTTCAAGTTAAATTCTGAGCTTTGATTGAAGCCTCTGTGAGCAGTCAATATTAGCGATTATCATCACAGAACAGGCCCAACAATTGTCAAGGGGCTGTTATGCAAGGTAAAATGCTGTTCGAAATGAATGAATGAGTACTGCCTTTCTGTTTTTCTTTCCTTGTCTTTTTTTTCAATTTCAGAGATTGAGCAGAAGTATGCTTGATGTTAATACTTCTAAATAATTGAATTTCAAGATTTTTTAAATTCAAATATACAGGCATTAAGTGGTGCATTGACTGAAAAGTTTAATTTGTTCCATGATTGTGCTCATGCCATCTTTCCTCATTCAAATGAATGGAAGCGTCATTAACAACGACAATGAAAATGCCTGAAACACCTGTTACTTACCACCAACCACAAATTAAAATAGAAGTCTCCATCCAGTAATATAGGTTATGAAAAATTACAGTAGTAGTTTAGTTTCACTGAAAGTAGAAATTAAACATCTTGTACATCACTTCGTGCGTCAGCGTCTATTGACACTGTTTTGCTCTTTGTGGTGTGCATGCCTTGGCCAAAACTAATTATTCTAATCCATGCATAATAAATACAAGAAGAAGCTGTTCTCCTCTAAAATCATTCAGCTTCAATAATTACATATTTTTCACTGCGGAAAAGGAATGTATGGGTCTAAATTGTGTTGTACTGTCTGTCTAAATGAGTCGCTCCATGGTTAAGATGCCACAAAAGATATACTAGCTTGTTAGCATTAAGGTAGTGGAATTCCCTATGTTAGTGCACATGGTTTGGTGTCACGAGCAATGTGAGCACGTTTTACTGTGAACCTCAACAGGGATGCAAAATACGTACAGCTTGAAGCAGGTCATTTTAAAGGGAAATGAATTGTCTTGAATTCCTGACAAAACTCAAGTCTTGCAACTCAAGAGTTGAAACGAGAAAAATTCCTAATTGGGTCAATCTTGAGTCAACGTATACAGTAAGTGTGGAGCATTGTATTTGAAGTACAGTCATTTCCATTGTGGTGACATAATGTTGTGGTGTTAACAAATAGCTGTCTGCAGAAAATGAAATCCCAGGCAGGCAGTTCCGTTCGTTCCTGTTGATCTATTTGGAACGGTGTTGTGATTGAAATGAAATGAGTCAATACAGTAGTGTCCAGTTCAAGCGTAGCCATCAAACACTGATCTGATTGCACGACATACACACACACACACACGCACGCACGCACACACACACACACACACACACACACACACACACACACACACACACACACACACACACACACACACACACACACACACACACACACACAGATCCGCCAGATGAGATTTGAAAAGTTGTTTTTTGTCCAAACCAGAGTCGAAGAGGCACTTTTAGTTAATGAACTACGAGTAATTCATTAAGTGTAGACAAACCCGAAGGTGTGTGAAGAATGTCGATACTTTGTGCCTAAAATGATGCAGTGTCAGAATTTATCAGTACATGTCCCATTACCCAAGTTATATTTTTTTATAGATTCTGTCCTGTTCGTTCGTCTGTGTAAGCTCCGTCCTACAGGAGTTGTCCATCGATGAAAAGGTTTCTTCAGCCGTCATTCTGTCCTGTTAAATTATGTTTGGCCAAATGTATCAACACAATAGACTGAATAATTCAAGTCCTCCAGCCCACCACCAAGCTCCATTTTACCAAATTCATGTCAACACATTCAACGGATAGCGAGGTTCAGTTCTGTCCCTGGACAATTTTCAAACTTTGGATTCCCCATGAGAATACCACACAAAGTTTTAACAACATACACACGTTTGTAATGCCGCTTGAAAAAAATGTATTTGGGGGGTTGTTCAGTGGTTAATTGAGCAGTATTTGCTCATCATGCAGCTGCCACGCAGACAAATGTGCCTGCTGAAGGCTGAATGGGCATCGCCACATCATTAAAATGCACATACAATTTATCTGTCGTCAACAGACTGTCTGAAAAATACAGAATAACAACAGAGATTACATTGAGACATCACACTATCAAGCTTGATTCAGACGTGTCGTTGTCTGCTGGTGAACACTTCCTGTCAGCTATAAAAAAAATGAAAAGAAAAAAGAAAATGAACGTATGCCATTACAACCCTTGCTGCAGATTAACTCAACCTAACGATTTGGCTGATTGCAACCCGAAGTAAATGACATGTCTCATGTTACTATTCTTTGATTCTACTGAGAATAATGTGCTACTGGGGTCATATTGGACTCTATTGTCTTATTCCAGCATATTCCACTGGGAATCTTCCCTTGTCAATCCTTTCAGCAAGTGTTTTCATTTTGTCAATGTTTCACTGCACAAGTTGAGTAACCAGGGGAACAACGTCGTGATACGTAATGATTGATTGCTACAAAAAATGGTTTATACATTTGGAAAAAAAGTCTTCCTAAAGAGGATGATTATTAAACCTTCATGTAATATTTGTTTCCACTGAGAATAATGTGCTACTGGGGTCATATTGGACTCTATTGTCTTATTCCAGCATATTCCACTGGGAATCTTCCCTTGTCAATCCTTTCAGCAAGTGTTTTCATTTTGTCAATGTTTCACTGCACAAGTTGAGTAACCAGGGGAACAACGTCGTGATACGTAATGATTGATTGCTACAAAAAATGGTTTATACATTTGGAAAAAAAGTCTTCCTAAAGAGGATGATTATTGCTTGTCAGAATCAAAATTGGATTCATTGGCCACCTCTGCAAAAACACAAGGAAGAACACAATAAATTTACTTTCCCAGTTAAAACCCGTCTCAACATAACGCAAACACGACAACAATGATCAACATGCATTGGTTGTCGTACATGCCGGTGTGCCGTCTACTATTTTCTTGTCATTATTTTAACATGAATATTACAACATGCTGTTGATTTAATAATAATTCTTTCCATTTAAACCTTCATGTAATATTTGTTTCCACTGAGAATAATGTGCTACTGGGATCATATTGGACTGTATTGTCGTTCGTATTCCAGCATATTCCACTGGGAATATTACCCGGTCAATGCAATTTAAAAGTGATTAACATGCATTGGTTGTGGTACATGCTATCTACTATTTTCATGCCATTATTTTAATGTGAATATTACAACATACTGTTTATTTAATAATATTTCTTCCCATTTAAACCTACATGGAATAAAAAAAATTTTAATGTCAAAATTCTGCAGAAATTTACCCGACATGGTCTTTGGTCATTGAATGTTAGATGAAGCGGTCCCCATTGTGAACATATATATTTTATAATACTAGTTCAGTGCTATTTTTTGTATGTGTATGAATGAATAGCTGAATAATCCACCACTTAAGTCGTTACAGTAGAAATTGTTGGGCCAAACAAATTATGTTCGATTTGAATATGTAAGCAGTAATTTTAATTGCTATGTTCTTACTGATCGAAGTCTGGTTTCTATTTTTTTTTTTTTTTTTTTTTTTGTATTTTACTGCTACTTCAAAGAAAGACAAGAGCTTAATCAGTTATTTTTAGTTGACTAATTTACTGTCATTGATGACTGGAGACACCCGATGCATTATTTTATCTGGACTGGTTGTGAATGAGTTTTAAAATTGTATTTTTGTTGTCCTCTACAGGTGAACACCGCCATGCATGAAGCAAAGTTGGTAGAGGAGTGTGATGAGCTGGTGGAGATCATCCGCCAGAGGAAGCAGGTCATTGCTGTGAAAATCAAGGAGTCCAAGGTAAAGCATTCGTGAATAATCAGTCAGTTTTTTTTAATCAATAGATTTATTTATTTTTTTAACCACGGTATAGTATTTCAAATTGTCAATGCAGAAAATTTGTAAACCAATAGTTATTTGGTAACGAGTTTGATCTGTAATATGTCAGGAAAAATCGATGAAGAATGCTGATCATTGTCCTCTTGACTAAAAGATGTTTCCAAATGTCTGGGACACAAAGCTCATCAGAGTGGGTTTGGAAAAAAATCTGAGAACTATTCATAGTTAAGACATGTGTAAGATTATTTCAATTGAAGAGGAGCAAAACGTAAAGTCAATGAAATAACATCACTACTCAGGACACTTCCATTCTTCGAAGAAAGCTGATCCGGTAGAACAAGATGTCGACAAAGAGTAACGTTTTTCTGGGTCGTAGATAATGATAGTGTGGCACAAAATAACACGCTTTAACCAGTTAGTGATGTGTTCAGTATGAAGATGAATGAAATGCACTTCATGCCATCTTGTAATCACAGATGTTGACAAATGGATGAAGTCAAGCAAAGATGGAAAAGGAGGGCAATGAAAGGCTGGGCTAATCAGAGGGAGAGAGGCAATGATTAATTTGTTCATAATTTCACCAAACAAGACAGTCTGCCCACCAGTAGAGATGACTGATGACCTGCTTAGTTAAGGAGAGAATAAGAGAATACATATTGCTGTCAAAAAAATGTAAATCCTGTTTCATCACTGAACTTCCTTTGTGCAATTTTAAAATTGGGTTTGACCCTTTCATGCACCAAAATAACATCCTGTAACTGTAGTAACCAGGCCTGCAATTAATATAACATTAAATTAATATACAATTCAGCTACAAGAATGTGATTTATGGTGCATTTCGGGGGTAAGAAAACTACAACCCCCCAAAAAAGCAAGTGGTTTGGATCTATGAAAAGCTTTCTTCAGCCGTCATCTGTACTACCAGTAAGACTCTAGTTGGCTGATGAAGTTTCTTGGATAAGAAGCGAAACGTCCGACACCTTCGAAGAAGTACAGATGACGGCTGAAGAAACCTTTTCATCGATGCACCACTCCTGTACGACTGACAGCTTACACAGACGAAGTGGGTTGGATGGAAATGGAGATTTATAAATTCAGTTTTAATAAATGACACTTACTGGACGTATTCAATCAAGATATGAAAGCTAAATAGAAATATTTTGGGTGTCTGCTTAACATGACAAGAATGAATGACAAGTTATTATTGAAACAGGGTGGTGTGGTGGACGACTGGTTAGCACTTTCGCCTCAAAGTGTAGAAATGAAGGGTTTGATTCCGATTCCGGCCTTCCTGTGTGGAGTTTGCACGTCTCCCTATGTCTGTGGCGCTTTTCTGCGGGTATTCAGGTTTCCTCCCATGTTCCAAAAACATGCACAACAGGTTAATGGAACACTTTGAATTCCCCCTAGGATTGAGTGTGAATGCGGGTGGTTGTTCGTATACAATCTACCCATCAAATTCAGGGTATACCTGACGATAAAGCAGCTAAGATAATAGATGGATGGATGATTAACACCTCTCACCATTTATGATGGAGTCAACTTCAATTTACACCAGTGCAAACTGCAACAAAACAATTAATTCGACACCTTGACTGCTCCTGATGCTGCGTCATCATTCAGTAACTGAGGTTAAAAGTAGAAAGTGATTGGAATGCTGGAGGTCACCTAGCCCGGCCCACCAAACAGACAACGTCTTTTATACACCAATCGTTTAGATGATGGATTGCAGAATAGGAGTATACATATACAGTAAAGTCTCGTTATATCGATATTCAAGGGAGTCCGAAAAAATATCGATATAACCGGGACTATCGATATATCCGACCCTGTTTGCATGTAATTTTCTCTGTGCGTGCATAGAAATAGTATCGATATAACCGGGACTATCGATATATCCGATATCGATATAACGAGACTTTACTCTATATGCATATAATAAGGTACTTGCTTGCGAGCAGCTTTTCAAACACATCCATTGAAAATGTTGTGACAGCTGCACATGTAGAGTCTTTTTTTCTCTTTGCCCCTCTAATGTTGAGGCAATGAAAGACCACAGAAGTTTTTGTAAAAGAAATCCAGTATTAACAGTTGTTATACAGGAAAGCATGATCCAAGAAAAGGAAAGAAACGTGTCATAAATAGAGTCTGTTGTCGTCTGTGGCCTCCTGCAGAAAGGGTTCAAATTGTGCAACACAGTAACAGGATTATGCAGGCATTGATCACAGTGTGTATAGCAGGGCAAGTTACTCTCATTCTCTCTGTCACATCCCCTTAAGAACTCTGTGGCTCTCAAAGGAGAAGGTTTGATCTATATTCCCCTGTCCTGGTCTGCCTGCCTTGATGTAACGTTCTTCATCCACCTGCCCTCACTTTGTAATTTCCAAAATTAAAAAAAATCTAACTAGTGGAATAAGTAGCACGATTTGTGCTCAAACTATAAATATTCTGTGCTTTGGTCCATAGGTGGTTGCAAAGGGAAAACAAATTCATTTCGGTAACAAGAAAGAAGAAGAAAAAGAAAAAAGTTAGTCGTATATGTGTCGGAAAGTGGGTCACAGAAGTTTGGAGTCGCTGCCTCAGAACTTTGTCTGGTTCCAGCTTTGCTCTGCAAACGTTTTGAACATCCTGATGCTCTTGCCTCTAAGAGCCAAACTATGAAACGTTGAAGTCTAGGGAGGAGTTTAAATGCATTGTCATAAAATGAGGCTGACATTTTTTTTTCTAATTTAAAGCAGATTCTTCACTTACAGACAGTGTAGGTGTTCAAATACCTGACACTCTGACGAAGGCGGAAGTATACGCCGAAACATGTCAGGTATTTGAACACCTACACTGTCTGTAAGTAAAGAATCTGCTTTAAATTAGATATCGAGTAGACAGGATGAACTTAGTACAACGAAATACTTTTTCTGTCTCTTGACTGTCACATGAAGAACTGTCAGAATTAATTAAAACACCATCTAATTACCACCTCAGTCTTGTGCATCACTGCCTTCATTTCATTAAATAGGTCTTCTTCCTGTAATAAGACAAAAATGAGCACCATTGTCTTTTATTTTCTGCGCTTGCATTCATAAAGCATGCACGGCTACATTCACACGTTAAATTGTTCTGTGCACATCCGCGACTTGCACATGGTGGGATGTGGGATCCACAAGTGTGGATGGGAGAATCAGTGTACCATAAAAGTCCGCTATCCAGGTGTGTAAAAGATTACCTAAGCGCCAAAGGGCAACCATGAACCTAAGTTTGTAATTTGGGTTTGAAATATACTGTATCCTTTTGTGACACCAGTCGCACCAGAACTCTCAAGACTGCTTTTCAGGCAACGCGTTCAAGGGGTCAGCAGGAGAATGAGGAGTGGTTCAACTCACCTCTCACCCAGAAATTGGACCTCTGTCCACCAGCTGCATTCTTTCTACTTTCCTGCCTCACCTGTGTCTGTCCTCTTGTATTGTTTATCTCTGATGCTTTGTTCACACTGTAGTGCGTATTGCCCAGTGCAGATTTTTTTGTTAAATCTGACCCCGCCTTCTTATTAAAAAAAAGTGGCTACTTATATATAATAGGCAACACATGTAAACATAATTAACTACCTGGACTGTGAAAGTGGTGATGGACTGGAATTTTGTGATAAATAGAAGAATCTAAACAAGATTATAAAAATGACAGCATATAGCATTGTCTCGCAGGTGATGAAGCTGCGAAAATTGGCCCAGCAGATTGCCAACTGTCGTCAGTGTCTGGAGCGTTCCAGTGCCCTCATCACACAGGCAGAACAGAGCCTGAAGGAAAACGACCACGCCCGCTTCCTACAGACTGCACGAAATGTGGCTGAAAGGTGAGTGATGGACAGATTGACTGATCATTTTCATCTTTTGAGGAAAGGTTATCTATTTTCACGTTTGATTTGGCTGAACATGCTGCATGCTGACAGTTTTACAATGCTCCACATTTTGTTTTAGATTGTAAGTAGCCTTTATTATGGATGGATTCCAACTACTGGTTGATGATTTCAAAAGTTCTACTTTTTCAATCTCCTGCTGGCTTTCTTTGTCTCTTCGGGATTTTCCACCAGAGTTGCCATGGCGACGGCCTCATCCCAGGTACTCATTCCTGATGTCAATTTGAATGAAGCTCTCGACAACTTTGCCTTGGACTTTTCGAGAGAGAAAAAGATTCTGGAAGCACTTGATTACCTAACAGGTAGATTCCTCAATCTAGCTCTCTCTCTCTCTCTCTCTCTCTCTCTCTCTCTCTCTCTCTCTCTTTGTCTCTGTCTCTCTCTCTCTCTCTCTCTCTCTCTCTCTCTCTCTCTCTCTCTCTTTGTCTCTGTCTTTCTCTGTCTCTCTGTCTGTCTCTCTCTCGCTCTCTCTTTGTCTCTGTCTGTCTCTGTCTCTCTGTCTGTCTCTCTCTCGCTCTCTCTTTGTCTCTGTCTGTCTCTGTCTCTCTTTCTTAATTTCTCAATTTCTCTCTCTCTCTCTCTCTCTCTCTCTCTCTCTCTCTCTCTCTCTCTCTCTCTCTCTCTCTCTCTCTCCTCGTCCACGCAAAAAGGTCAGCAATAATCATTAAATCGACAGGACACTATAAGATAGTGATTTACCAATATGTTAATCATAGGTTTGTAGTAATGCAGATAGTGCACACGCAAGTGGTAAATCTTGATAATTTATCCCCACCAAATAATTAATATTAAGTCCTTTGTCATTTGCTGCCATTATGGAGAGTTAAAAAACACAGTCTGCATGAATAAACGAATAAGTAAGCAAATTTAATTGTCATCATCCCATGCCGTGATTTGTTCACTGACTGTTCTACGACTATCCCATGCAGCACCCAGCCCGCCGTGCATCCGAGACGAGTTGTGCACAGCGTCTCACGACACCATCACTGTTCACTGGACATCTGAGGATGAGTTCAGTGTCACCTCATATGAGCTGCAGTATACAATATACACTGGCCAGACTAATTTCATCAGTAAGTCATGTGATACACACACACGCACGTACACTCACACGTTGTACACTCATTGGAAAGGTCAATTATATGTGCACCAGTGATCATTTTAGCCTGGGACTAAATGGACACATTAGTTCTAACCAACGAGTGAAATATTTTTCCGACCACTTATGTCTGTGTAAGCTCTCAGTCGTACAGGAGTGGTCCATCGATGAAAAGGTTTCTTCAGCCGTCATCTGTACTTCTTTGAAGGTGTCGGACGTTTTGCTTCTTATCCAAGAAACTTCGTGACTAAGACCCAGTAACGTCCCAGTAAGAATAAGTTTCTTGGATAAGAAGCAAAACGTCCGATACCTTCAAAGAAGTACAGATGACGGCTGAAGAAACCTTTTCATCGACCGACCACTTGTGCTTACTGTATGTTACTGATATTGGATGAAACTTTAAAATTGCATAAATTGTAAGCGACTGTTGTTTGTTGAAAATACATAATTGTGTTTAAATGAGATATAAAGAGGAACTCCATTGAAAATTGCGAAACTATGCCATCTTGAGCCATGGCACGGTACTCAGATTAACATTGTGTTTGGAGAGTAATTCCACTGAGACGTGTAAACATGGGTGATGAAATCATTTTCAGCTGCAAACCAGAAGTGATATTGAAACACAAGCAAGGAGTTACCTACTACCAGGGCGCTCTATTAAATTGTGTCAAGTGATTGCAGAGAGCAATGTATTTTGTATTTTCTCTACTATCTCTACTACTTTCCTCACTATACCCATTTATGAAAATGGATTGATAAACAATCTATTAACTCCTGAATGCTTCAGAAGTGTGATAAAAGCCTGCCTTTTCACCACTCTCTGGTGTGTGCATTTGCATCAGTGCATGCGTCTGGATCTTTTCAGAAATTGAGTGAATTGTTCGATTAGATACATTTCAGTAAGTGTTAAGGTGTCATGCTTTGGCAAATGCTACGGTATCTGCCACAAAGATATGTGCATGCAGATTAATTTCCTTCTATTTTTAGGAGTGACAAATCAAATTAACATGAAATTGAACATGATTTTGGTGATGTGAGGATTCTGCCCAAAGCAAAAATATACACATTGAAATATTTACTGACACAAGATGGATTTCTTAGTCAGGAAAGCTGATAAGACAACAACTTCTAAATACACATCACACCCTCATTAATCCCCATAAAACAGTGGCAAGTAATAAGTAAACATCAGCTGAGTAAGATTTGAACATTTAAAAAATGGCAAAGGTTTGACGTTTTGGGTTTTATTTACCTTTTAAAGCAAATGCAGGCAGCAATTCAGTCCACAATAATATGAATAACAGTTAGATTGTGCTTTGACAAAACACAAAAGATATCCATCCGGTCTAATCCGACAATATTCTCCACCAAAATTCATAACGCTGGGTCAATAAGTCATCGGTGTACTAATGGGATGCAAATTTGTAACATACTGTCACTAGTTACACATTTTTTGTTGCTTCATAAAGACCGCAGCAAATGTTTGCTCCATCAGTGAATTAAATTATAGTTAGCTTCTATGTGGGGGAAGAAACAAAATGAATGTGAAAGTCAGAGTGGATAATTGTTGTAATGGAGGAAAAATACCACTTACTGAGGAGGATGTGATTATTCTCATAGCTATGCACGCACACACACGCACACGCACACACACACACACACACACACCACACGACTGCACTTCTCGACTTTAATCGGCTGCTTTTATGCCTTCATCCTCCTCGCTTTCCTCGTGAACAGTCCCGACTTTTCTCCATCCACCATGAAAGTAGAGTGCCCTGGCCCGTTTACATTTCAACTCTGTGACTCAGACATTCAGCCTTTTGCTGCCATACAATCCTGAGAGATTCACAGCCGACATTGAGAAATACAGAAACCATTAGACTTCCCGTGCCATTCTGGTTTCTACCATTGTGAATATTCTTAGAGGCTAAACGATTGCATTTGAGCACTGATCTGTTTCCTAGGATCAGTCTCGGTCCTTCGGGGGGACAACAAGTGGTGGAATTCAGTGGGCCTTGTTAGAACTGTCTGAGAAGTGTTATGCAAGAAACAAACAAGTGAATACAGATGCCATGCAAATTGAAAACGAAATCACAAACAAAGGAGTGCGTTCATATACTGTATACGTCTCTAAAATAACATTAGATTTAGAAGCTTCAAGACAAATATTAGCAGTGAGTTAGCTTTGATTCTGCTACTAACACTGATCAAAGCTATGTCCCCCCCCAAAAAAAAAATACTACACCAATCATCACACCAACAGAAACCCACTTCTTTGATGGGAGTAATGAAAAATGCATGCAGTTGCTTATTAATTGATCATGGTCTAAAATTGCATATGACCCACATTTGAACCGTATTTTTTTCCGCCCCCGCTTGGTCTGCTTTTCACTTTCTTTGACCAATTTACATCCTTAGAGAGCAGTCCTTCTAAGCTGCCCAACACAAAATGTTATATATTTAGTTTATTTAATCATATAAAGAAAACAACACTGCTTTTTTTAACAACAAGGAGTTTGAAGCATTTTTTTACAGTTTAGATTAGACATTAAAGACTCTAAAAAGTGTACATTACATTACATTTGTAGCCTGTTTTTTTTATTTTTTTACCAATGAATTAATTTCTCCCCCGCTAATACATTATGGGCGAAACCTTATTTATTTATTTATTTTTAAAATGCATTTCCGATAGAACTTCAATGTACGCCATCTTCCCAACAAATAATGACAAAATGTAGAAACAAATCTCTACTTCTACTTTTGTCATCTCATATTAAAAATTATGACAGAAAACAGTATCAGTGGCCGACATTCAAATTATTAAATGAAGCACAATTTCTTCAACTCATCCTGTTCTAAATAAGTCTCCATCCAAGAGTTCCCTGCCTCATCCATTCTTAAAAGCCTCACACATTTAATGGCCTTATTTGCGTCTTGTGAAGTATTTATATTTACAAGAAGACACTCTGCTATGACTTATGCATGTATGTTGTTGCCACCCCGCTCAATAATTCATGAAGTCCCCGGAAGGTTTGAAGTCAGGATTGTTCCCAGAGATCCAGATTTCACACTGCAGGAAAATATTGAAGAAACAAAGTGATGAAGACAAATTGTTATTGGTGTTTGAACTATTCACCACGAAGCTTCATCCCAATTCTAAAGCCATGCTTTGTTTTATTTGCAATTGTAAACCCCTTGGGAATTGTGAGAATGGATCGTTAACAAGCTGACTGATCATATAGTTCACTGATATCGTTAAGGATGTCTCAGTGGTTAGCACGTCCACATCACAGTGCTCAGGCCATAGGTTAAATTCTGGCTCTGGCCTTCCTGTGAGGAGTCTGCATGTTCTTCCTCAGCCTACCTAGGTTTTCTCCGGGTACTCCGATTTCCTCCCACATCCCAAAAACATGCATGGCAGGTTAATGCCCCGAGGTGTCAGTGTGAGCGTGGGTGGTTGTCCTGTGATTGGCTGGCAACCGGCCCAGGATGTGTCCCTTGCCGACTACCCAAATACAGCTGCGATAGGCTCCAGCGTCCGTTGTGAGGATAGACGGATCAGAGGATGGATGGATGGTATTTTCAACTGAGAGCAACAGATCAAGAAAAATATTATTCTATTGACTGAATCCACAATTCTATCAAGTGGGGCATTTGTTTGGTTAAAATATGAGCGGCATCGCTGCGGAAGCTGAATTGGAAGAGACACATGGCATTGATTCAGTTTACACATACGGGACAATCCTATGCCTCGACTACGAGGTCATGTGAGATTGGCCTTCCATTCCAGACATTTGAACATGATAAGCTTTCACATTCTTTCACTCTCAGGCTCATGGTGCACACTGCACACTCCCCCCGTCGTTTCTCTGTCTCCTGTTGTTAAGGCGTTCAAGACTCACGATAATGAGCGTAACAAAGTCAGCCCTGGGCAGGGGCGCGTGACATGTTAAACCTGACGCAAAGGTAATGGGATGGATCAGTATGTGCACATAAATGTTGCAGAACACCTGAGGCCCTTCACCAAGCCTTTGCATGGTTTGATGATTCGCTGCGCTTCGAGGGAAGGGAAAAAATAAATAACACAAGTCTGGGTAAAGTCGGGGCAGATTGTTGTGTCGTGGCCCATTGACAGTAAAAGAGAACTGCTGCGCTTAACCTTCATTCTTAGCATAACACGTCGCTGAGGGAGTTTGTTCTTTTCTACATGTGCCAGGTTTGTACAACTCTGCTGACAGCTGGATGATTGTGCCAAACATCAAGCAGAACCACTACACGGTGCACGGCCTGCAGAGTGGCACGCGCTACGTCTTCTTCGTCAAAGCTATCAACCAGGCAGGAAGCCGCAACAGTGAGCCAACCCGCCTCAAAACAAACAGTAAGTCCTCTGCCACTCGTCTGCGACTTCTCTATCAATATTTACAAGCCATATTAGTTTGTTTATTTTCATAGCTGATGCTACCCACAAGTCTTTACTTTGTACTTTCCTGCAAAGCCCACAGTGCCAGTGGTTTTCGGGTCCTTTTAGACACTCAGATTATTTTCTCCCTCTGTTAAATGTTTGGTACAAATAAAGTTTATCTTATAGTTGCTCTTCATGATCTTACCTTTAAGAACATTGTTTTGGACTTTTCCGGGCAATGAGCAGTTAAGTTTTTTTCATTATTGAACGATGGTATGCCTGAGGAAATGCCAACAGTACATTACACCCTGATTTGTCAGTAAAACATATTTAATAAAGTAGCAACACAGTTGACTTCACCAACAGCCAGTTGCATTGTCAGCATGTCTCTAGCAAGAAGCCTTGTTTGGGTTGACATATTACCGTAATGACGATACACAAGACACATCGGATTTTAAGGCGCGATGTGGCGCTTTTTAGAAAATGGAAAGCTTTTAGGTGCGCCTTTTAGTCTGGAAAATATGTGGCCAATGTCTATATTTACAGTTTAATGAAGTTTATGCTGAAGTTCCCAGTTCTCCAAAACCTCAAACAGATTAATAATTTTTCCATCTTCCAATCAATCTGGAACTGCTGAAATGTCATCTGCTCAGAAAAAAAGTACAATACTTCACACTGGAAAATTTCACAATAAAAGTTTATCCAAATATGAATAGGTGGCACAAAAATACTTCAGTTGTTTGCTTTCTTCAAATTGGATTTTCTCTCTCATTCTGGATGTTAATCTCTTCACTTTCCTCCCTGGCACGATGTTCTCTGATCCTCTGGGCTTGGACATACATTCTTGATCTGCCCTTTTCTTCAGCTCATCTTTCCATTCTTGCAGCCATCTGTCACCTTAGCCTGGAGGAAACATTTTGCTTGTCAGAACCTTGGGTTTTATGGCAAAATGATGATTACTTTCAGAAACTACTCTAAATTAGACTGTTCAACTCTGACTGACTGATGCATTCAATATTTTTTCTCCTACCCAAAGCTGGATTTTATCCAATGTTGATGTCAATCATCCCATCACTTGTCCTTTTTTAAGAGCATAGTTTGTGTGCTATTATGTGAATTGAAAAGGTGAATATGTTGTTCAGTGGAGTGGTGACCAACCAATCCTTGCATGATGCTGGGCTGAATGTCAGCTTTTTGCCCTTAGAAAGCAGGAAATAAGCCGTGATCATTTGAATACTGCCAAGACTTTCTAAAATATGTTATGATGGATTGTTTCTGGGTTTCACCCACCGGCTGTTTCGTGCAAGACAGTGGACGTGATTGAAACACCACCTAAACCCATGTTGTTGTTCCACTAAAGGCTTTCACCGGCTTTTAGGTCACTGCAGACTCAAATGGTGAAACGTGATCATGGCCCGGTGGAGTACCCTACTATTGTTGCTAAATATTTTACTGCGCTTTGGGGTACTCACCGCTAAATGTGTCATAGCGGTTTCGACGCATATATGAATAAAGTATGACATAGGGGAGGGTCGACAATTGTGACCTTTTACCGCCGTGACCCGTTTTTATCCATTTACCTCACACCGGCCTTGGTCCATCCATTCTCATCCTAAAGTGGCATGAGAAATTTCTAAATGGAGAAGAGTAAGAAGGTGGATGACATAAAGCGTGAGAGGAGAGTGCTCTAAAGACACCAACTAGCTCTTTGCAGACGAGTGTCTGCAGATATGAGTGCCCTCAAGCTTCTGCTTTTTAACCATGAATACAGTCGAGCCGGGTAAAGAAATTAAACTGGGCTACAGCGTGTGAGGTGTCAGGCTGATTGAACGCTCTAAATTGTCCCAAGGTGTGAGTGTGAGAGTCACTGGTTGTTTGTCTCTGTGTGCCCTGCGATTGGCTGGCAACCGATTCAGGGTGTCCCCCTTCTAGTGCCCGAAGACGGCTGGGATATCACCCCTGCAAACCTCGTGAGGAATAAGTGGTACGGAAAATGAATGGATGGATAGTACGACTCACGTTGTAGTTTAGGGCAGTAGAAGACCTGGTGTAAACGCAACTCAAGCCAGATATACCATCTCGTGGTCACTGATGATACTATACTAGCCGACCCCGGAATATTGGCAGTTCGGAAGCCATGTATTGGCCTCGCTTTATTTATTTATTTATTTATTTATGTATTTATTGTGATTCTGGGCATGAAAATAGGGTTGTTTTCCACTTCCAAGTCAAACCCTGAAGTCGTTATGCCCTTTTCCCAGCCTTCTCTGCCATATCTTCATGTAGAGGGGCTTTGGGGATTCTCTACAGCTCTGTCGTCACAACCATCTTCCACACCTTCAGAACAAACCACCTTGCAAAAAAAGTCAGTCATGTTTTTTCTCATCCAGGAAGTGTCAGGTGTTCGGGCCACTGTGGCTAGGTGCTTATTCATGGCTTTTGAATCATTCAAATGTGCTCCTTGTCCATCTGCTATTTAATAATTCTGATTCTGATTCTGATTCTGATAATCTGGCCCATATTGGAAGAAGGGACTCATCCTTTAACTCAGGGTATGCAACCTTTATGACACCAATCCTGTGACTTGTTTACCATATCTCATATCACAACATACTTCTTATACCTACACTTTCTCATGAGTGACATTTCACTTATCTCTGAAGGTAGCATGAACATGAGAAAAACTCATCAGGAAAATATAAGAATGATATGAGCGGCTTTGGTATAATTGACTTCAATTATTATGGTCCATGTCAACGATTCCACAAAAGGAAAACTAGAAACTAAATTACTGTCATCATTTTGGGGTTGAAATCACAATAATGTTGCCATGAAATTGAATTAAGCTAATATGTGAGCTGGACACAACTCGATTAGAGCATCTAGTAACGGAACAAGAAGCACTTGACCCCATTTTTTTCCCCTTATATCAGTCTGTCTTTTAATGAGCAGACAGCTGACTCATTTAATTTGTATTAGAATGAAAAATGTGGGGATTTAGGCGGGTGTGGCCGAATCTCGACAACCTTGTGCTGAATTCTGCAGGTCGGTGGCTAGCCAGCCATGCAGCGCAGGAAGCTCACATTTTCATCACATCGAGCATGGATGCACACTTGGTGGAAATCCAAAAATAGAGAACGTACGTTTTTTTTTTCCCAGCTAGCAATTCGATTGTGAAGTCCAAAGCAACCTTCTTGATAATTTCACAGAAGCACCTTTTTCATACGTGAAAGTAAATCCTTAATCCTATTTCTCGGACATTCCAAAATGAACAGTACTGTAAAAATAACATTATTGTGTACGGTATTGTTTTAAGCATATAGCATCAAAACATCATTTCTTTGCTTTGATGCAAATATGAAGTGCTGTATATGTTGCATAAGGAAATATTCGTAATACATGTACTTGTAAATGTGTATAATTAGCAAATGCTACATATTTATGTAGAATAAAAAGAATTGATTCTCAATCTTAAGATGGTTGTCGTTGAGAAAAGTATTCTATTGTGTTTGTTTGCATGTGCATGTGTGGGAATACATCATGTGAAATGTTATTTTAGCAAAGCTTTAAATCAGGGGGGTCCAAAGTCGGTCCTCGAGTGCCGCTGTCCTGCCTGTTTTCCAGCTCTCCCAGGAGCAACACACCTGATTCAAAGAGCTGGAAAACAGGCAGGACGGCGGCCCTTGAGGACCGACTTTGGACACCCCTGCTTTAAATAAAGTCACGTGTCAATGTGCCTTTGAAGGCGGGGCACACGTAGCTCTTTAGTTCTGTGTCTGTGATCATGTTTACCCGGTATGATGCAGCATCCATCCCTAACTAACCCATAGGCCTTAAGGTAAACAGTAGGTGGTTGCAAGGAAAAGAGCGAAGAGGAGATGTTGGCGACAGTCATGAGGTGTTGAGGGAGACTACAAGACAAATATTTCATATTTCTGGCACAGATGCAAAATGGCATTCGTCACAGAGGAAAGTGTGGGAGACACAACGCTTTCGTCACGATTTATTGGTTTACACTACGGGTTTATTGCAGTATTGCAGGTTTAAGTCGATCATAATCGGCTCCAGTTCTTTTTCAGAACACAAATTTGACTTCAACTACATCTTTTTTTGGGGGGGGGGGGGTAAAGTAATGTTCAGTTAATGATAAATTATTTTATTTCCCAAATATATGGCACTGCAAGTTATTCAACCCAGATCAAATGAAATAAGTTTGAATTTAATTTGCTTTTCAAGTTCCACAATAGAGGCCCCATTTGTTTATGTCCTATTTTCTCCATCAGTCTGTCTTTTATGTGTTTACCAGTGAAGCCGGAGCAGTCTGTAACAATGCACTGCTTCAAGGCAGCCCCACAAAGAACAACTATCACAAGGGGAGAGGGTTGTGCGGCCACACAGCAGAGTGAAAGCAAACTGCTGGGTGGCTCCATTTGATGCCAGAAGTTTAGTATAAATGTCAACACGTGCTTTGCATCTGTCCTCCATAAGTCAGAATGGACAATTTTTGAGCTCACAGCCTAAGTTACTCATACTCAATCCGAAGCAAACTATTCATCTTGTTTACTTACTTACCAATGTTGTTCTAGCTATTTGCTATCCATTAGCTATCTGGCTAGCTAGCTAGCTATGTAGCTGGCTATTTATTAGCTATATGGCTATCTAGCTAGTTAGCTAGCTGTCTATTTGGCTATCTATTAGCTATCTGTTAGCTAGATAGCTAGCTTTCTATCTTTTTGAGTTACTTCCGGGTTGAGTGAACGCTGCCGCATGTGGCTCCCGCTGCTCACCCGCGGAAAAACCGATCCTGTGACTATAAAGTGACCTTGAGAGTTTTGAAAGCCGCTTATAAATGAAATGTATTCTTCCTCTTCTTCTTCTTCTTCTTCTTCTTCTTCTTCTTCTTCTTCTTCTTCTTCTTCTTCTTCTTCTTCTTCTTCTTCTTCTTCTTCTTCTTCTTATCATTATTATTATCATCATTATTATTATTATTATTCACTTACTGGGTTCACAGGTTTTAAAGCCTTGCGGAACATATTCACTACCTGAGCTCACTTATTAGGGTATTTATATAATTGTAACAATTAGCGACTAGTTGGATGCGAAAGCAGACCGACCGCGTTGAAGAAATTGTTCAAAGGCTTGATTCCAAATAAAATCCTATTCATGAGCAGATAAGGTTTGGTCACACAAAATACAAAATTAGAAAAAAACCTTGGATATAATACTATTAATAAGGAAGTTAAAAGACAAATATAAATGCACTGGATGATTAAATATTGTCATTTTACCAAGTATAAAAAAATACTAATACAGGCAAACCTTGTTACAACGTACAGTACTTCGAGGGATGTAGCGATTTGGCACGTTACAACGGTCATATCATTTCATTTAAAGGACAACCGACGCCTTCGGACTAGTTGTGTCCATAATTTGTAAAATTGCTTCAAATGACTTGTACTGAGCGTATTTTAACAAAGATTCCACCGCATATAGCTATATTTTACGTTTTAAGATTTGCGCTGAATATTCAGGAAGTCTTGTTTTCGAGTTGATGGCGATGCCTGACGTGACGTCTGGAACGCCCCTGACCGAGAAAGCGACACACAATGCATTTTGGGTACTTTGGTCTGAAAACTTTGTTTTGATCCGTGTTGATGGCGAAATTAGAAGGAAAACACATAAACAATGCGATGGTGAATCGTTGTGTGTTGCACCGAGACAACTATTTGATATTCGCTGACAAAAATTCCCAGGCGACAAATCAGCCCATTTCACTGAGCTTTGTCGCCGAAATTTTTGGGGACACTACATTGGAGTCCTGACGGCTCGAATTGATACGGGAGGACTTCTTTAATCGATTGCAAACATTTATGCTTTCCTCTTCAGAACTATTTGAATCATATTCATAACTGGATGAGTAATAAGATTGCATCTTCTCCGAATCTGAAGCCATTGTTTTGATTCTCGAGCAAGGCAAGACGTCTTGGCGTGACACCACGAACAAGGGGGTGGGGCCTTCTGAAACTGGCCACTTCCGGGTTCAATTTGAAGTAGTTTTCAGACACTTTAAGTCATTTTTAATGGTGTTTTGCATTTGACTAAAAATATAATCCTGTGTGTTTTGGGTGTTTTAGATGCTTTAAAACGTTTTTCGGATGTCAGTTAGGAAACAAAAAAGTGGTGTCGGTTGTCCTTTAACAAATCACATAACAGATCATAATCATTTCCAATAAAATGACTGCCAATATGTCTGAGCAGCGTTTTTTCGGCTTAAGAAAAACTAAAACCCTAACAAATTTGGGAATGGATGGAGCGCCATTCCCAAATTTGTTCGAGTTTTGGTCATGCTTTTCAATTCCCAAACAAATTCAGGAATGTCAGTGAATGAGTTAAGCTCATCTTTCAGTCTGTTGGCCTCAAACTCTGCAATGCTTTTAATAATAATACATTTCATTTATAAGCGCCTTTCAAAACTCTCAATGACATTTTACTGTCACAGGATATATTTTTCTGCGGGTGAGCAGCGTTCACTTTTGTTGCTATCACGAATGATTGTGGAAAGCATCAGCTTTGCCACTTTGTAGTCTCAGCTGAGCTTCGTCTGGGAGACTCCCTTTCGAATGTGAGAGACAGGTTCGGCCTTCACAGACAGACAGTGAGATTTCCTTTTGATGACCAGACATGTTCTGAGAGCATGTTGCAGGTGCGAAAAGAGCTTCGGCTGTATAAGGAACTGATATATAGGAGACAAAAAATTTGTTTCAACACCCATCCATCAATTTGCAACACCGCTTCTTCAGAATAGTGCCGCAATGCTGCAGCCTTTCCTATCTTACTACACCTTGGACTGGTCACCCATCGGTTGTCGGGCACACACACAATTCCGAGTGGATCATCAGCATCCCAACAATGAATGCAGTTTAACCATTGAACTTGCTCGGAACTGACTGACACGGCCACATGGACTTGTGTGTTTGATTTGTGCTGGTTCAGCTCACATGTGTTTGTCCTCACGTTTTTCCCTTCCAACCTCAGTCGGCCCGAGCTCTCAGGAGTCGTCCCTTGGAAAGCCATGACAGAGGACCCCAGTGTTTGCAAGAGGCTGCGCTGGCAGCGATAAGCAGTTCAAAGAAGCGTGTGCATTAATGTAATTGGCTGCCAGCAGCACATTGGCCTCGTCCTCTCAAATCCACGAGCAGTTTCACTCAGCAGGCGGATTATTGGAGGGGAGTATATATGAGAGGATGAGATTGAGAGGACGGGGGAAAGAGAGATGAAGGGAAGGACACAGAGAGTGAGGGTGTCGGGAGCAATGAGGGCTCATTGTGTCTCATTAAGCCGTGGGAGGATGAGGCAACCAACCGGCGAGGGGTGTCAGAGTTAAATGTCAGGTCAAAGAGGGATGCAGCTGACGTCCGCCAAGTACCGTGACAACCTTCAACCCAAAATTATCTCTTCGACGTCTGCCCTCAAACTGCCTCCCACCTCGTTTGCGGTGAGTTTTTTTTCACCGGTTTTGCCCAAATCGCTGGTATCATGTGAAGACTTAAAGGACGACCGACACCATTTTTTGTTTCCTAACTGACATCAGAAAAACATAGTATCTAAAATACCCAAAACATGCAGGCTTATATTTTTAGTCAGATGCAAAACACCAATAAAAATGACTTAAAGTGTCCCAAAACTGCCACAAAATCAGCTCGAAACTGGGCAGATTCAAAATGTCCCGCCCCCTTGTTCGAGACGTAACTATTGGTCACACACTGCCTTGCTCCAGAATCAAAACAATGGCTTCAGAGAGTTCAGATTCGGAGAATATGCTTTCTTGTTACTCATCCAGTTATAAATATGATTCAAATAGTTCTGAAGAGGAAAGCATAAATGTTTGCAATCGATTAAAGAAGTCCTTCCGTATCAATTCGAGCCATCTGGTCTCCAATGTAGCGCCCAGAAAATGCACAAGATGGCGCACAAGCTCCACTGGAAATGGGCTGATTTGTCTGCGATACACAATGATTCACCATTGCGTTATTTATGTAGTGTTCCTTCTAATTTCGCGATCAACACTGTGTTTTCAGGCGAAAAAAGTACCCAAAATGCATTGTGTGTCGCTTTCTTGGTCAGGGGTGTTCCAAATGTGACGTCACTTCGGGCATCGTCATCAACTCGAATACAAGACTTACGAACGTAAAATATAGCTATATGCAGTGCAATCTTTGTACAATGCACTCATTTGAAGTAATTTTACAAATTATGGACGCAACTTGTCCGGAGGTGTCGGTTGTCCTTTAAAACTGGAGCATTAACGAAATGGCACAAAGCTCAGAAGAGCAACGACCTGCGGCAAGTTTGAACTGTCAATAAAAACGAGAAGTGAAAAAAATGTCAGTACTTTTGTCATATATTTTTAAGGCAATGTCAAATGTTAACGTTTGATGATAATAAATTTGAAACACTTCAGGGAAGTGTGTTGATAACCATCCTGCCAAATTGGATTGGATTTGCCTTCATTAGTCTGCAGTGGAGAAATTTACATTTCACAGCAGCAAAGTGATGAACTTTGAATGATGAAATGAAAAGAAAAATTAGCTGTTGCTTCTCCATGTCCACTGTATTAAAAGCATGACCCACTCAACGGTTACACAAATTCCACTACTCTGAATTGAAAACTGGATGTTAGTTTGAGGAAAGTTCTTATTCCCTTGCACCCCTGCACATTTGAGGGAACAGAGCCAAAATCCAAACCAATCGTGGTTTGATGCATTTTATTTATATGTACTTTGCATTACATTTCAGCTCCCAGATGTCATCTCCACTTTGACATTTCACATGGAACCGTGACAAAATGATGGCAGCATTGCCACCCTTCCGACTCTGCTCAAACTTTCCTTCAGCTAATTTTCAAGTCTGTATGATGGCAGGCACAGAGGAGGATGCGAGCTGCCTTCCTCCACTCTCACAAAATATTTTCACAAAGGCTGCGAGGAGCTTTGAAGTTTCCACTGCGCTTTCCTTGTGTTGCAAATAACTTTTCCCTTATGTCTCTCCTTGAGTTTCCTGCAAACACGTCTCACCCCACTTTTTCTTCACAGCTCCCTTTTGTGCAACTGCTGTCTTCATTTCTTCCCCCTCAGCTCCTAGATTGTCCATACCATTGCGTGAAAATAATAGACAAGATAGGAGTGGCTTTGCACTGTTCCTCTCATTTTGACTTGATGGCAAAAGTGTGAATTGTCGCACTTGGTTTTTTTCCGCCGATGATAAAACTTCAACGGTTCTTAGAACTTGTATTCTATTGCATCACGATTGCAGACAGCAGGTCTCTGTAGATTTAGAAGATAATCAATGTTGTCACATAGCCACTGACTGGTCAATGTTCTTCACTAACATAATTTGGAAATGGATGGTTCAAAATGTAACTTTAAAGGACAACCGATGTCTCTGGACAAGTTGTGTCCATAATTTGTAAAATGGCTTCAAATGACTTCTACTGAGCGTATTTTACAAAGATTCCACGGCATATAGCTATATTTTACATTTTAAGACTCGAGCTGAATATTCCGGAAGTCTTGTTTTTGAGTTGGTGACGAGTCCTCACCCTACGTCACTGAAGGAACGCCCCTAACCGGAAAAAGGATACATTGTAGCAGTCCTTCCATCACGTCAATGCATTTTGCTGTACTTGTTTGGTCTGAAAACTGTGTTGCACTAAAAAGAGGCAGAAGAGCGCGACAAAGCTCCGTGTAATCAGCTGATTAATTCCTTACACGGAGCTTTGTCGCCATTTTCGGCCTCTTTTTTGGTGCTACATTCCCCCCCCCCCCATTCCCTCAAAATGGCACGGAATAAATTATTTAATTGATTGCAAACATGTATGCTTTCCTCTTCAGAACTATTTGAATCATCTTCATAACTGGATGAGTAATAAGAAAGCATATACTCCTAATCTGAAGCCATTGTTGATTCTCCAGCAAGGCAAGACATATTGGGGTGACACCACGAAGAAGGGGGCGGGACCTTCTGAAACTGGCCACTCATTTTTCTCACTCATTTTTCATTTCTATGAAGATTTTGGACACTTTAAGTCATTTTTATTGTTTTGCATGTGACTAAAAATATCATAATGCATGTTTTGGGTATTTCAGATGCTATAAAACGTTTTTCTGATGTTAGTTAGGAAACAAAAAAGTGATTGTGGTTGTCCTTTAAAACCAACATCAATGCATGAATTCATGAGTTCATCCATTCACTTTAAACCAGTCACTTTTCTCAATCGCAGACAAACTTGTGCATAAATTTAATATTGCAACATAGTTACGGTTTACCTGGAATTGAACCACAATTGTAGCGATAATGAAACAGAATCCCAAGTTCCCTTGATCCCTATACCTCACTAACAGCGGTTCACAATACAGCACGTTTGGCAATGGCCTGCTTTTGTCCAACCAAGGCTCAACTCACTTTGAATTGTTTGAGTTTTTCCTGCAATTAACAGATGTAGGGTATGAAAAAAAACATAGATGAATTTGTAACTGCTGGCCACAGAATAGGCTAAGCGTTGTTATTGTCATCAATCCAATTGTATTGGTGTTTCGGCAGGTCAGCCTTTCAAATTGGATCCAAAAACAGCGCACAAGAAGCTGCGTCTTTCCAACGATTGTCTCACCATGGAGAAGGACGAGAGTTCTCTGAAGAAGAGTCACACTCCCGAACGCTTCGGTGGGACGGGCTCATACGGAGCTGCCGGTAATGTGTTCATTGACAGCGGGTGTCACTACTGGGAGGTGCTGCTGGGAGCATCAACTTGGTGAGGAACACACGCACACACATACACAAATATGATTATGAGTGCATTATATAAGCCTGCCAGGAGTTTTGGTGAAGTGAAATTTTTCTTCTGGGAGTTTTAATCCAGGCTGTTACACAGACGTGCATACACAGGAGCGCAACAGCACCGTGTGTACTCTTACCCTAATTATATTCTTAGCGCTAATTGCCTCTGAAGTACACCACTTGCTGCAGGAAGAACCCAGAGGGCCTATGTCTACTTTGTGTGTCCTCAGTATGAGGCAGCTTTACTCTGCAAGTAATTAAGGAGGACCCTGATTCAAGATGGCGAATACAAACCAAAAATGTGGTTCTATCCCTGCAGGTATGCCATCGGCGTGTCTTATAAATCAGCCCCTAAAAATGAATGGAGTGGCAAAAACTCATCGTCGTGGGTGTTCTCACGCTGCAACAATAACTTTATGGTGCGCCACGACGGCAAAGATATGCTGGTGGAGGCCAGCCTGCAGCTGAGGCGTCTGGGTGTCCTACTGGACTATGACAACAATTCCCTCTCCTTCTATGATGCCATGAACTCCCAGCACATTCATACCTTTGAAATCTCCTTTCTCCTGCCCGTCGTACCCACTTTCATGATTTGGAACAAGTCGGTCATGATCCTCTCAGGGCTTCCTGTGCCTGATTTTGTGGAGGGTATGTCTCTGGATCAGCAGGAGCAGCAGCAGCAACAGCAGATGGCCCTGTGCCGGCAAGAGTCCCCTTATTTGACCGGGATGAAGTCCTGCCACTGAAGGCTAAGGACAGTCCTATCCTTCCTAATGATGAACTCATCCACCTGCTCGGCCTGACTGCTGTATCTAGATTGGACCAAATTATTTTATACCGGATGTAGAAGTGTAAAAATGTACACACCGCTCTGGAAAATGATTCAGTCCTTAAGACCTTTGAAATCATACAACACCTTAATTATGCATCGGAGTTTGGAAAGTTGTAAAACTCAACGGAGCTGACATTAACATTCTAAATTCTCTCGGTACGTTTACATGGCATCCGAGAATGTTTTATGGTGTACTTTTATTGAAGCATATCCAAGTCACTGCAGCACACTTGGAACTTATAATTAGATTGTACATACTTGGAGGCTTTTTATGACATTGCGGCAGCACAAAGCTGTGGTTGTAATAAAATAGTAAAAGAAAACAAAAGGCCATTCACACATACAGCATAAAAATATTATTTTTGATAGTCTGACTGTAGTGATGACTGACTTGCACACCACACTACACATTGCCCATGCTACCAAGTCGTAACTCTCAATCAGCACACTTCAACTCAAGTTAGCTTTGACTTTCCATTACAAAGCAACGAACTGGTCCAGCGTGAATCGCAATTTACAAACACCAAAACGCTTTGCATGCTTTTCATCGTCATCTTTTTGGATGATAATCTACCAAAAAAAATATATATATTTCCTTGACAGTACACGAGGAATTAACCCAAGTATGCTCGGTTTCCATGAGTGTCAATTTTGTATTGTCTGACCTGTGAAATAAGAGTTTAATTGAAATAGAAAAATGTTATTTATGATAGTTTACTTTATTAACAATAACAAATCCACGAAGCACTTAAAATATACACACTACCTTCCCTCTATTGGTGTTTTCTGTACGTAGCTCCCTGAAATCAATGAATCTTGATGGGGAAGTGATAACTTGACTGTTTTACACATTGCGACTTCCCAAGGTATTATGTTTGGTGTTAAAGACAAAGTTGGTGTTAAAAATAAATACATTTAAAAAACATTTCTAATGATGATTAAGGGGATATATTTTACACTTGTATGTCATAGCATGATTGTTTTCCTGTGAAGTGTCAGCTGCCTACACATGCATGCATACACTATTTATTTATTTATTTATTTATTTATTTATTTCGATTCTAGGGTTGTCCTGTTCGCCGTCATGCATGATAACACTGGTTCAGTGGGTGATTTTATTAACCATATCAAGGTTTTTACACATCGGTCAAATGCAAATTCATTTTATAATGCATCTCTTGCCACCCATTCAGATCCAATTAGTACATTGCATTTTGGAAGGTGAATATTTTTCTTATGAAAGCATTGGTATGAGAATCACAACTCAAATATCATCAGAGATCTGCTGTTACTCATGTGTCAAATAAACATCCAGGTACAGCTTATCTCCATTACAATGACCACGTCTCGTCCGATACTTAAATTGTAGCACACGCATTGTTGTGGTGTTTGTTACTGTATGTTACTCACTATCGTTATATCCCGGTTCTCCTAGAATAGCACTCAAGAGTGCAGACCTTCATCAAGGCCAAACAACCGATTTGCTGATTTGGCTCAATTTGTTGAAAAAAATCCTGATGTGCTGACAACTTTACCACAACAGTCTGATATGTTGGGGGGAGTGAGGGTACATTGACAGTGCAGAGTGTGTCAGCTAGTCTGTAAGACACTGTAAAATATAAGAATAAAGTAATGCAATGGCTCGATTGCACACAGATGAATATGAAATGAACATAAGTTATACATAATTATGTAGATTGTTGTTCGATACATCATGTGATTTGAATTTGTGATTTCTAAATAATCTACTGAATGCAGTGAGCCCTCTTTGCTACAACAAAACATTTTTATCCAAAAGAAAAGTACAACTCTCCATCAAAATGTTTTGACATGACCCATACACCATTTTTCTAAGTAGTAAAAAAAATATGAAAAACGTTTGGGAACTCGCAAACAAACTGACGATGGGAATCAATCGTATTAGCTCATGTTTGGCCAAGGTAACAGCCTGCGTGCATTAATGTCATATCATGCCATTAAACAACACTGTCCTATAAATTTCAATTTGCCGATTCGTGAATGTGAGTTTATGCAAAAATATGATTCATTAAAAACTAACTAAATTTACAGTGCATTACTTTTTCCACAGAGGGCAGCTAAATCGGTGTGAAAAAAATGATGGGAAAATACAAAGCACAAGTAAGGAATACGTACGCATTGTTTTTCCAGAATTTTTTCCAAGTCATCGGTGTCAGTTTGCACGTCAAGTCAATGCATGACCTTGCTGTCAGTTCGAGAATTCCTCAACTATTTCAGTTGCTAGGCATATGGTGAATTTCAGTTTTGGAGTGTTTTGACCATTAATGTGGAAAACACCACTAAAATATCAATTATCATGCATATGTAATACTTTGCATTGCTATTTTCTTACTGTTACAAGTCAAGATAGTGAATGATTTTCAGTCCAACCCCTTGCAGTGCAGTGTAAGGTCCGAGAGAGCAGGGGTCTGCAATCTCAGTCCTGCCCGTTTTCCAGCTCTCCCAGGACCAACACAACTGATTTAAATAAGAAAGATCACTCCAATGCAACTTCATAGCTCGCTGATGAGCTGATCATCTGAATCAGGTGTGTTGCAGTAAGGGATGTTGGAAAACAAGCAGGACAGTTGCCCTCCATGCCCGCAATGGGGCATGCCTGCTACAGTGAAATTGCTATAGCTTCTGTTCCTTTTGGGTAACTTGGGAAGTATTTTTTACAACTAGAAAGAAGCACTTTATTCTCCTATTGGCATTTAGGAAATGAGCCAGAGAGGAAAATAAAGTAATCGATGGAGGGGGGTGGGAATATATATATTAGATACTGTTGAATATTCACTATATATAAACCAATGTTATTTATGTGATTTTAAGTCCAATTAAATGCCTGATCCGAAGAAAAGCATTTGTGGTTTTGTATGTGCTTGTGGGTGTGGGTGTTGGCTGCATGCTTCAGAAAATGAGCCATCCTTCCTTGATGATGTCATTGTCAAATAATGTGATAGCCATCCACCTATGTTAAGGAGACCAGTTTGTCTTTGATGATGTCATCGTCACCAAACATGACAGCCATATGACACTGCTGGCAGCATGACAACAAATTCCACTCAGTCTGGCTCATCAAAACGTTGTGGAGCACAGACAAACTAGATGAACCGAGTTCGGCTAAATGGAGAACAACATTGATAAACATGCAGACAAGGTGCATGTCAGGCCACTATTTAAACATTCCCCTATCCGGCTCAGTGGAGAGTGTCAACCGCAATGGCTCAAGAAGGAGCAAAACATGGCCGCCTACCTCAAATGTCTGGAGGTAGACTACAGGAAACTTTTAATGGAAAATTGTGAAATCCACAAATTTATGGAGGCCAATGAGAAGATTTTCTTAAAAACCAAGGTTGAGTTGTGCAAAACTAATATGGAGCTGGAGAAGGTGCGACTTACCAAATATCACCTCACGTTAGAGATGTCAGAAAAGGAGTCGTCCTGGAATCGAGACAAATACAGGCTGCTCAAAGAGAGGGAAGCTCTACTGAATGAAATGAGCCAAATGGTGGAGGATATCAAGCAACTGGCCCTCAAGTACATGGTAAGAGCTCACATATCTAATCACGAAAAGTTTGAGATATTTGGCTTTCAGGTGACATTTATGGAAAATGCAAAATGGTAACACCACAGTTATATTCCGTCATAAATGCAGGAACCACCAGAAGTTCCTTTATCACAAAAGAAATCACTGAAACAAAAGTTAATATCAATAGTGGATAAACCACAACAAAAACATGTCACTGTCTCAATAACTCGTCGTGTGCCCTTGAGTATCAATTACATCTTGACAATGACATCACATGCTGTTCACAAATCGGCTCGCAGTCTGCTGAGGCATGACATCTCACTCTTCTTGGAGGGCAGCCCTCAGGTCATTTTGAGGATCGAAGTTGCACATCTCATCAATCGGGATTCCAATCTGAAGAAAGTGCAGGCTATTCCCTTTGAGGTACACCAGTCTCCAACAGCCATTCTCCTGTGATGTGATCTCAATAAGCTGGAGAATTAGGCTCCAGCTCCCCCCACGACCCTAATGAGGAATAAGCGGTACGGAAATGGATAGATTGTCATCCATCCATATTCCGTACCACTTATTCCTCATTAGGGTCGCGGGGGCTGCTGGAGCCCATCTCAGCTGTCTTCGGGCACGAGGCGGGGGACACCCTGAATTGGTTGCCAGCCAATCAGGGCACACAAAGACGGACAACAGTCACTCTCACACTCACACTTAGGGACAATTTGAAGTGGTCAATCTGCATGCCATGCATGTTTCTGGAGTGTGGGAGGAAGCCGAAGGCAACTTGTGCAAAACATACTTAAACATTTCACAGTTGGACAGCTACATTGAAAAGCTTCGAGAAGGACACATTCAATTCACCTGTAAAAGTTAGAATGCATTTTTGACTTGTCCTGAAATTTCACCTGAAATCCAAATCGCCCCAACTTTTTGTGACTACTGTATGTATATCTAAAAGTAACACCAAAGTCTGAGTGATGTGCTGTCCATTTTCAGGAGCTTATGGTCCGAACGTTAGAAGGTGAGAATGCCCTCAGGGTGAAGGCAGAGGGCAGAGACAAGGAAAAGAAAGACAAAAAGTGCTCTTTATTTGGAAGAATGATGAATCGTTTTGTCTCTAAAACAACTCTCTAACAACACCAGGACAAAAGCTTGCCTAACTATACCCTCTGTGCCTTAGAGGGTCAAGTGATTTACTCAAGTGGGCTCATGATGGCACACCACAGGACCTGTGGTGTGCAAACATACAGCAGCTGAGCTTGGACAAACGTATCAGTAGAACTTGTTGCTGCACCAAGAGGATATGAAAATGCAGGAAGATGTGAAGCACCTCTGTCAGCTTCCATTCCTCTGCAAAGACTTGAGACCATTTTTGAGGATTATTTATAAAGTCAGAGGTCACTGGTGGTAGATTTGGTTCATTCCAGATCATTAGCGGGTGAGGTTCATTCAAGACGCTCCTTTACGGACATTGCTTTTCACATTGGAGCAGAGTCGGTCAGGATGAGGAAAGACCATTCCTCAAACCCTTTTCACAATCACGGATGCAAGGATACTCTCATATATGTTCGAATACGAGTACATCTGGTTACTCACTGAGACGTGATCATGATAGTATATCTTGCAATTGTGATGAAAAAAAGTTTTTCAACATAACCCCGGTTTCAACTTTTTTATATTTTCAACGTTACTGATGTTTATCAAACTGCACAATTTTTGAAGTCTTGCCATACATTTCATTACAATGGCACCTGTAACAGCACGTCATTAAGAATCAGAATCATCTTTATTGCCAAGTATGTAGAACACACAGGGAATTTGTTTACGGTAGAACACGCTGCACTAGTATCATCATAAGGCATCGTCTACTGTTTTGGGGACATTCTGTGCATACTGATGGCCCAATGGCCTTTTCTATTGCAGTTTCATTAGAGCTGATAATTTGGTGATAGTGATGGTGAAGACCTTACACCACGTAAAACGTCAATTTGATTATAGAGGGTTGCTGATTTTTCATAATAATATATTGCAACAATACTCATAAGTTAAAGACACGCCATAAAGCGCCAACATCACGGAAGCCTTTATTAAATATATTCTATGTGGTTTATTCCATTCCTTCCTGTGTTTTCCCTACCTCCGGCTTTTTTTCAAGAAGACTTGCTGAGTAGGAGGAGACCATGTGGCTCTCCTCAGGCAGCTTCATATCAATACAGCCCCTCGTCTACCTTTCATGTCCTATAAATAGCCTATGCTCCCAATTGTAATCACCAAAAAAGCCGCTTGTGATTCTTTGTGCCTGTTTGCTGTGTTTCTGGCTGCACCGACAACACACATTAACAGTCCCAACGTCCGTTGACAGTTCTTTGTCTGTAGGAGATGAATCAAAGGTGGGAGAAAACTGGACAGCAGGTCAATTGGATATTGTTCATTTGGCACAGCTTAGAAAATGTTGTTTTATAGTTTGTTTTTAATGTGCAATATGTACGAACACTAAAGCAGTGACTATATGTAATTCATATGTCCCTAATGCATTCATTGTGACTAAAACATTTTTAAAAATGTAATTTACCTTATCTTTCTGCACAATGATATTGTAATGTACAAAGGCTGATTAAAACAATCCTTACGTGAGAGCTTTTGTGCTTGGCAGAGAGTTTTTACTACATGCTTTGACGAAATTGTTGATACACTGAGTTTAATGACAGGAACCCCACACATTATATCTTCTATCTTTGGCTTTGATTTGGAGCGAAATTTTGGAATGGGACAGAAGATAGAATGAGAAGGGAAAAGGGAGTTGTGTTGTCAAACTGAAAATCATTGCGACATTTGTTTGCTGTAATATTGCTGTATATTTTATTTTTAGACATGGTACATCACATTTCATTATTTGATGTTTGACATATTGAATCTCAAAGGTAGTTCAAACCGTAATTTCCCTGCTTAATGTCCTTTAACTAACCTGTGGAAAAATATCACTGATTGTCCACACCTGTGGAAAAATATCAGATTGTCAACCATCATAAGTCCAGGTCAACGTTTAAATGTTTGCCAAGTGAAGGTCACCAGAGTCAAAGTGCAGAATGTGATGAGACATCAGCACATCTTGTATTCCTGCACAAACTAACGTCATTGTCCTGGCCCGCACAATGCATCAGTGTACTTTCCATACGTTTTTCCAAAACGTCCTGAATGCCAGCGGATGTTGAGACTTTTCTGAGTTTGGTCAGTCCCTGCGGAGAAAAAGTTCATAATGTTAGATGGTCTTTTGTTTCTGTCAAAGTCAAGCGGCTTCCTCTCATTAAATGCTGACGTCCATATTAGCCTTAGCCTGCAGTCCCCTGTGCCTCCTTTGCCTATATACTTCAAATGTCTATGTCTGAAAATCTGCCCAGCCGGTACACTCTTTAGATAAGATATACAGTTAATGATGCATTTCGGTTGGACAGTCCATTGTTCAGTATATTGTAAAGTCAGGGATGATCTGCCCGATTAATCTACACATTTCTTTTATAGTTGGACACTGAAGAAGGTTTTTCGTGCTGCAAAACCCAAATTTAGATCTGTCGGCTTAGTTTGGTGTCTACACATATTATAAATGATGATCAAAGCAGACATCGGCTTATGTGAGAGCCAAATTTTGTGCTCCCTCCGGGCAAAAGGTGCTTTATAACCAGCGCAGTCAGGAGAGTAGTGCATTTAGTACAAGCAAAGAAGACAACAGTTATTCTTCAGTTCAACAAGTGTGGTAATTGATGCAAAATGTTTGCATATTTTCTGCTCAAATTGAGCAGATAGATCCTTTCACAATAATGTAGACACTGATTGCCAACTGGAGCATAAGAAAAAGCAAGGAGTCGCAATCTAACCTTGGTAAGTCCTCCGTTGTGGGTTTTAAATCATTTCCGGTTCATGGACTACGATCCCCTCCTTCCAACCGATCTGAGTGAGTCATGTATCTGTCATAGAGAGATTCATGCTCAGATGACTAATTAAAATTATAGCCGACACCATTTTTCCTAACTGACATCAAAAACATGTTTTATAGCATCTAAAATGCCCCAAACACGCAGCCTGATATTTTTAGTCAAATGCAAAACACCAATAAAAATGACTTAAAGTGTCCCAAAACTGCTTCAAAATTCGCCATCTACATAGATCAACATTATGTTTTCAGACCAAACAAAGTACCCAAAATGCATTGTTGGTCGCTTTCTCGGTCAGGGGCGTTCCTGACGTGACGTCACGTCAGGCATCGTCATCAACTTGAAAACAAGACTTCCTGAATATTCAGCGCATCTTAAACTTCCTAAATATTCAGAGTCTTAAACGTAAAATATAGCTATATGCGGTGGAATCTAAAATACGCTCAGTACAAGTCATTTGAAGCAATTTTAGCAAATAGTAGTATCTCAGTAGAAGTGATTTTACAAATTTTACAAAAACTTGTCCGAAGGTGTCGGTTGTCCTTTAAAGGTCATGTTCCTACCTTTTTAAATAAACTTCTGCACTCTCCAGTTCAGAATCAGAATCAGAATCATCTTTATTGCCAAGTATGTAGAACACACAAGGAATTTGTTTCCGGTAGAACACGCTGCACTAGTATCGTTGTCAAAAAAACTGCTAAGTCAAAAAAAACTTTCTAAGAAACTTGATGATTGATCTTTTCATTTTCTGATCCAGCTTATCCTCACAAGGGTTTTGCTGGAGCCTATCGCAGTGTCTTCGTGCACGGGGCGGGGAACACCCTGAATTGGTTGACAGCCAATCGCAGGGCACACAGAAACAAACAACCATCTGCGCTCACACTCACATCTAGAAGTGTTTAATCAGCCTGCCATGCATGTTTTTGGAATGTGGGGTCAAATTGGAGAACCTGGAGAAAACTCACGCAGGCCTAGGAACAGCATAGAGGAAGGCCGCAGAAGGAATTGTGTGCAGGACCGTTTCACTGTCAAGTCAGTGTGCGAATAACTTGTCTAAGTCATATGCCCTTGGCAAAATGACTTATTTGGACCCTAACTGCTTCCATCCAATTCATGATAGAATTGAATGTATGCCCAAATCAACGTGTAGATGCGTCCGCACAGAAGGTCTGCCAAGCTATTTTAGATTAACTTTTTATCTTTTTCATCCAGTTTGCATCATACTGGATCTAGCAATTTCAGCTGTGGTGAAAGGTGCAGCTCACTGTCCATGTGTGCTTTTTGAAGCTTGCAAATGGCCTGCGACTCAGTCAGGGCCAAGCCCAACTCTCCCCAAAAGTTAACCGAGATTGCAATTAGCTTAATGATGACAAAATACGATGATTGTATATTATGGTTTGGACATTATGTATTTATGTATTTTTTTTCACCAAGTGAGTCACACAGCAGAGTCACACAGCAGAGTCTTAATGTGAAGTTTGTAATGTGATATGATGGCTTCTCTTCTCACTCACAGCGTTACGTGACCTCAACAGGAGGGCCTCCCACCACTTGGATTACAGGCCTGAAGTGTTCACGTCAGAACGGTGTCTGATACAAATGGTGTTGGCGGTGGATACGAGATAAGTAGCTCATCTATGGGGAATTGCTGAGCTGATAGAGAGCCAGAAATAAATTCATTTTTTTTGCTGGAATTCAGACTCAGAACACCTTCGTTATCTGACTTGATACCTGAACTCAATATGCAGGTGTCGTCCAAAGTACAAGGATATCTTTTTTACTCTCCTTTCTCTGAGATTTAGAACTTGTAACGATGCAAATTTCAATTATTTTCTAAAAGCTATTCTCAAGCCGCACACTTTACATGGAGATTAAAGAAACATACAAACTTAAGTCAAAGTCAGCTTTATTGTCAAATATGCTAATATGCATGACATAAAGCACAGATGAAATTACTGTCCTCTCGGACCCAGCATGTAAGGCACTTATAATGACTAATTAATCCGAAGGACATAAGCAACTAAGCCAAGTCGTACAATGAACTTGTCCGTGCACACGGTGACGTTGGTGCTATAAAAATATTTTAAAAATGATAATGCTTATAAGATCCTCTTAGCATCATTTTACAGAATATATACAATCGAGTCTCCTCATAGCCAAGTTTGCAGAACGCCTCGTGAGGCTGAACGAGACCATTGCCCCCAGTGCCTGTTTTTACAGTTGATGTGACACCAAATTGTGGACAAGACAATCTATACTCAGGAATGGCCAGACAGGGGTAGCACCTCCTCAAATATGTTACATTACACTTGCACTAAGACAAATATTTTTACGCTGAGCATGTGTGCCAGTGACCCAAAATCACATCTAAAAATACAAAATCAGCCACCATAACTCATCATTACACTGTACACACTAAGTGAATCCCTTTGTCTTTATTTCTCCTATAATGTGCAAAATAAAGAAACATTAAAGAGACAGGCAGACAGAGAGAGAGTGAGAAAGTATACACACGAAAGGGAGATTACAGAGCTTCAAACAAAAGAAAACAAAAGTGTGAGAATAGTGAGAAAATGGATAGACAACAGTTAAAATATCCCATCAATCAGGCTCCACATATAACCCGTATAAGTCATGTGTACACTTGATGCAAAAAGCTATCAACCCAGCTAAAGAGATCACAATTGATGAAGAATTAGAACTAGATACAATTATCACAGAGAAAGCAACTACAAGGGATCATTCCTCAAGATGGTGAAAGAAGCCTATGTTCCTCATCAAGTGTTTAATGCTGAGGAAACCAGACACTCCATTCCATCAAGCCATTAACGACCATCACAAAGGTAAATAAAATGACTTTATTGTACAGTACAGTTTATTTCTTTAATTATAATACTATAGCACATTTATTATGCATAAAATAAGGTATATTTTGTGTAGTTTTAAAACTTAGAAAATTAGAAAGTAGAAAATTATGTTTTTTGGGGACCTGGGAACGGATTATTCTCATTTTAATGGTTTCCTATGGGAAATACATTTTTGGGATACACACTTTTCACTTACACACTCTGTCTGGGAACCAATTAATTTCGTAAGCCAAAGTGCCACTGCACATGGATACATGTTATCTCACAGGCAATGTCACCCCCTTCCACATGAACTGCCATATAGTGGGCGTGAGTGTTATTTGTAGTCCGCTCAACTTGCTTCTCATTTCTTATGCTTATGATCTGCCCAAAATACATATAATTCTCTTTTAATTAACCAAGAATGCATCATCAACTCCCTGCAGGAAAATAACATCTTAAACATCTGGAGTTCAAGTCTGGGTTACTGTGCATGACTCACCGTGCTAAGAGTGCATTAAATGTCTCCTCTATGAGAAAAGTTGATGTCAGTGAAAAATGTAAGAATACCCTCTTATGTATAGGACAGGGCTGGATGTGTGCAAGGCTGGATGGAATAGAAACACAAAAAGCACAAATGATGTTGATCAAAATTATTTTTAGGAGCAGTGTTGTGTCTGCACTGTTCTATAATTTAAAGAGATCAATAAATAAGTGCGTTTATTCATGGCTATATTTTTCATTCCTCCTTCCATCATCCCTCGTGGGGGAAAGAAAACCTGAAAGAACTTGAAGATGTGGTTTGCCAGGATATCCAATCAAAATCAATCATTTATGTGAAGATCCATATAAAAAATGTTTTTTCTACATCCAGTCACGTTCAAGTGAGACACCTTCTTTTGGCACCTTTTGATACGCTTCCTTGTAGCAAATCCAGTCACAGAGATCCCCGATGCAGACTGTTTTATATGCATGCTCTTCCATCTTACCTGACTCAGGATCTTCATGAGGCTTCTCAGAGGTTACTCAAGCGGTGATAATTTCAATCAGGCTGGGTGGTTGCTCCGAGGACCGGGCTTGGGATCACGCCTCATACTGATACAAACAATTTCTTTGACCTGCTATGCAAACACGTCACGAGATTATCTCTGATTGTTTTTCTGTTTGTGGAAGTAACATCTTTACAAAACTTCTCATTGAAATCCACTTGTGATGCCTTGACAGATGCAATCTAGAGAAGGCACCTCTGTTATAGTATTTGCATTAATGGATATGCCATAAGGTGGCCCGGTAGTCGAGTGGTTAGCACAGACGAGTTGTGTCCATAATTTGTAAAATCACTTCAAATGACTTCTGCTGAGCATATTTTACAAAGATTCCACCGTATATAGCTATATTTTACGTTTTAAGACTTGCGCTAAATATTCAGGAAGTCTTGTTTTTGAGTTGGTGACGATACCTACCGTGACGTCACAGTAGGTATCGTCACTGACCAAGATAGCGACACACAATGCATTTTGGGTACTTTGTTTTGTTTGAAAATTTCGTGTTGATCCGTGTTGATGGCAAAATTGGAAGGAAAACACATCAATAATGCGATGGTGAATCGTTGTGTGTTGCACCAAGACTACTAGTTGATACTAGCTGACACAAATTCCCAGCAAACAAATCATTCCATTTCCAACGGAGCTTGGGCGCCATCTTGTGCATTTTCTGGGACATGGAAGGACTTCTTAATCGATTGCAAACAATTATGCTTTCCGCTTCAGAACTACAGTAAAGTCTCGTTATATCGATATCGGTTATATCGATAGTACCGCTTATTACGATACTATTTTCATTTCCCTTGCACATTTCTAGTCTTTTTATGTATAATTAGTACCGTTTAGTACGATACCCGGTTATGACGATAATCCGGTTATTACGGTGCTCCTTTTCATCCCCCGCCGGCCATTTTTGTTGTTTATATCGATATATCCGTCGCGCCATTGGTCAACTTGGTCACGTGTCTTGTTACGTGAGCCGCCATCGGTCGCGCCATTGGTCGACTTGGCCGTGTGACTTTGTCACATGACACGCCATCGGTCGCGCCATTGGTCAACTTGGTCACGTGTCTTGGTTACGTGTCACGCCATCAGTCGCGCCATTGGTCGACTTGGTCAGGTGACTTGGTTACGTGGCCAGCACCCGTGTAGCAGAGCCATTTTCATTTTCAGACGCTAGCTTGTGTGTAGCAGACGAGATTGAAGTGTTTGTGTTAAAAGGTAAAAATTCGAAGCAGAAGAAGATTGATGACTTTTTTAAATTGTATACATAATACAGTAAGATGTAAGCGTTGCAGTTTCCCTGTTGTGTTATGTACATGCCCACTGTACTGTATATGAATGCAATCGTTTTTTGCAACAATGTTTCTTGTTTTGTCTGCTGAAGCGCGATGATTTTGAAAATTATTAACATTCCATACTGTGTATTAAAGGACAGCCGATGTCACTTTTTATTCAAATGCAAATAAAAATGACTTCACGCCAAGACGTCTTGCATTGCTTGTGAATCCAAACAATGGCTTCAGATTCTGATAATATGCTTTCTTGTTACACATCCAGTTATGAATATGTTTCAAATACACTGTAGTTCTGAAGATTAAAGCATACATGTTTACAATCATTAAAGAATTATATGTGCCATTTTGAGGCAACATTGGGGGAACATCTCCCAAAAAAAAAGGGAGCTAATGGCCAGCTCCGTTTCTTATATGGCGCTTGGCTTCCCTCTTTTGGCGGCTTTTGTTTAATGCAGTTCGGCGCAGGATCGGATATATCGATAGTCCCGGTTATATCGTTATTTTTTCGGACTCCCTTGAATATCGATATAACGAGACTTTACTGTATTTGAATCATATTCATAACTGGATGAGTAACAAGAATGCATCTTCTCCGAATCTGAAGCCATTGTTTTGATTCTCGAGCAAGGCAAGACGTCTTGGCGTGACGCCACGAACAAGGGGGCGGGACATTCTGAAATTGAAACTTTCTGAGGTCATTTTGAAGTAGTTTTTGGACACTTTATGTCATTTTTTGGTGTTTTTCATTTGACTAAAAATATCAGTTATCGGTTGTCCTTTAATTATTTTTCCCGTATTTCCATTAATTATTTTTACAACATAGTTTTGTTTGATTTTTAATCATCGTTACTCACCATCCTGTCTTAGTTTTATAACATTTTATAAAAAAATGGTTTTCAGCAAAATTATAATATTGTACACAACTATGAGACTCCCCTCCACACACGCACACACAATATCAGCAACTCTCTAAATTCATTTACAGTATTTTCTGATTGCCATTTTGAACCATGACTGCCACCTAGTGAAAATAATATCCACATGGATATTGTTGGTGTGTTCTATTCAAGTGCAGAAATGAAAGTATCAAAGTGTGACATGTAAAAAAATAGCTGAACAACTTATGTTGGAGGTTTTTTTTTCATCCGCTGGTAATCTTCAAATCAAGATTTCTACTTTGGGATTAAGTTTCTGAAGACACATGCTTCAGCGGGTAACAATTTTTCAGATCAAGGTAACTTGATAGTTTGAAAATAGAGTAATGTTATGTTATTGAACATAAGCAGTAGTTTGATTTAGCCTTCTTGCGTCTTGTGTGGAGGTTACGGCACGGCAACGCCAATAACATAAAAGGGAGACCAGACACAGGTTGGTTCTAGTCAATCGAAGGAACAACACGGCCAAAGGTCTGGTCTTGGCAGGCAGGTGAGAGAATGAGTGAGCCTGGAGCAACCCCTTTTGTAGGCTGCCCAGGATCCAGGTGTGTCTCATCAGTAATTGGAAGGATCCGTGTGGCCTCCAAAGGGGTGGAGGGGAGAACGTAACAGTGGAGTTTGCATATTGTCTCAGTGCCTATGTCGCATATTGTCTCAGTGCCTGTGTCGATTTTCTCGGGGCATTCCTGTTTCCTCCCACATTCCAAAAACATGCATGACAGGTTCGTGCTCTAAATCGTCCCTCGGTGTGAGTGTGAGTGTGAATGCTTGTTCGTTTATGTGTGCCATATACAATTGGCTTGCAACCAGTTCAGCAGCCCCCGCAATCTTTGTGAGGATAAAGCAGATGCAAAATAGATGGATGATATTTAAGGCACTAAAATAAACAACAGTGGTGTAATTTTTATCTCAGAGTAATCATTTTCAACCTCTTACTGACTCATGGCTCACTTATTTTCAAGATTTATATACCTGTCGTCACCCATGATTCCCTTGTTTGAGTTCCTGTCTGTGCCCCACGACTGACTGTTGACTAATCAAGAGTATATCCTGCCCTTTGCCCAAAGTCAAATGGCATAGGCTGCAACTCACCGGTGAACCTTATGAGGCCAAGAGCTGCAAACATTGAACAGTTGCGTAGTACTGTACACTTTCTGGTCTACGTGTCTCTTTCTTGGTAAACTCGTTTTCCCATTTCGACATAATTATACCTTTGCACCCAAGGCTAAAAATGATACAATTGTCGTTGACCAAAGTGGCATATATCTGCGAGTTACAGTGGAAATCTCTCTGTTTTCTATTTTTTTTTTTTTTTTGTGATTTCAGACCACAAATAACACTCGGTCACTGATATGTTGCTTGCATAGAACCTTAATATGGGACTTGTACTTTGAATACAATATTCACATTGTTATCTCAATGACCTGGTCCATTCAGTACTGTGTGCCATGAACTTGTACTCTGCATTGTAACTGTGTGCAAAGTCACAGAATATGCACACACAAAGAGATTAATTTGCGCCGCGAGAGTGGCTGCCTTTCCAGCAGCTCATGTATTTGTTTTTCTACTTTTATTCCTTTCATCACTTTGCTGCTGTGAAATGTAACTTTCTCCACTGCAAGACTAATAAAGGCAAATCCAATCCAATCACATTCACAGAAACAATTCACCATGATGCAATGTTGCACAATGGCTGCGTGCCACAGTGCAGTTCCAACGTCCAACGTGTCAGCACAAAATAAAGAGCGATAGAGAGAGAGAGAGTAAGTGAGAGCGTGTGAGAGTGTGTGTGAGAGAGAGAGAGAGAGAGAGAGAGAACCTCGCCAGTTTGAGGGCCTGTGGGATTTCTTCGTCATCGTCCTCATGTGAGTTTGACAACCTATTTTACTAATTCCTGCGCCGTGCGCTGAACTACACAGTGAAGCAGGTGCTTTTTTTATTGTTTTATTTGTTTGCTTTGATTGTGCCATGGCCCACTTCCTCCCCTTTCTTATAAAGTACTTACCTTGACGCGCCTCCTTCACTCATATTGGATACATACTCATGGTCAGGGTTGTACACCTCATGTCCTAATCTGATATAAATAACAAGGGGATGGCCCATCGCCTCAAATTGGGACCGGAGGACTGCTATAGTACATTCATTGTCACGAGTAAACTTTCAAAGAGCACTATGGAGCACGGTATGTGGAAGTGGGATGGTTTAAAAAATGTCTTTTCATTCTGAATTCATTTTCTTTCTGCAAAATTATCTATCAGTGATTTTAAAGACATAGTATGGAGTACATACATCCACATTATATTAGGTTCGATTAGATTAGCCTTAATTAGTCTCATCTGTGGAGAAATTTACATTTAATAGCAGCAAAGTTATGAAAGGAAGAAGAAAGAAAAATCTGTGAAGGCAGCCACTCGCAGAGCCATCTTGAAGTCAAAACAACAACAAAAAAACAGTTATTTATTTTTTTATCTATTTATTTATATAGTTATTTGGTTTGGATTAGCCATTATTAGCCCATTTCACGGTCAGATCAGAGCATTAAATTGTCATCAAATGGTGAGTATAGTTTTTGTTTGGGCCGATGACCATTTTGTGTATGGGAACCTTTTTCTGAGCGAGTTGCTTGTTCTGTAGCCGCAAAGGAACATAAGTCTTCTTATGCCGGTCCCAAGCCCGGATAAATACAGAGGGCTGTTTCAGGAATGGCATCCAATGTAAAAGTTTGGCCAAAACAAACATGCGGATGCAACCTCTAAAGATGGAGCACACTGATTTGCTCTGGCGACCCCATAATGGGAAAAGGAAAGTCAAAAGTCAAAAGGAAAAGAAGAAGTATGGAGTACAAATTGTAGTGGTTTGGGTACGTGTTTACAGAAGGGGTGATGAATATTGATCTGAAAAAACTGATATCTGACATCTTGACTTTATATCATTGCAAGAAACGCTGTATTTTTACATCATTACATTTTGACATTAAAGTACCTTTCTCTATCATCCATCGATCTGAATCCTGTTCACTATGCAGTGCGTGACAGCATGACAGAATTTTGGAAGGAGCATTCCAGGGAGGCCACAGTGCAGGAGATGATGCTGGACTCGTCCGCCATTGAGTTAACTCAGCAGGAACTGCCCGAAATCTTGTCCATACTGCCAAGTCTAGCCGGGTGTCGTGTGCTGGAACTGGGATCCGGCATTGGGTGAGCATCGAGTGGTGGTCTGGGGTGCGGATGTTTTTTCTGAAGCGCGCATGAATTCGTTCAGCAGGAGCCCTAGATTAAATATGTGTCGGAGTTCTGTGTCACATTCACATTCACTTGGATTGGATTGGATGTACATTTATTCATCTCGCAGTGGAGAAATTTATATTTCACAGCAGCAAAGTTATGAAAGGAAGAGGAAAGGGAAGAAAGAAGTAGAAAAAAACAGGAGCAGCTGGAAAGGCAGTCACTCTCACGCCGCCATCTTGAAGTAAAAAAAAAAAAAACGACATGACGTGATGAAAGCCCCCTTTTGGGTATTTCCCGAGTTTACACCTGTTTTTATAGGTTAGCCGTAACTGACATTGGAAGGCAATGTGCGCAAAGTTTGCACAACGACTATACTCAACTCTTAACTCATTCACTGCCATTCCCGAGAATTGAAAAGCATGACGCCATTCCCGAATTTGTTCGGGTTTTGGTTTTACTTGCGGGGGGTTCCGATAAAGCGCTGGTCACACCTCTGGCAATGTTTTTCCCTCCAACAAGGGGGCAGCATTTGCCTTTTGTACAGCCGCCCACATTTCTAGCTCTGATAACTTCAGAACCATATAACTTAGGAATTAACTCTTTTTTTCGGATGAAAGAAGAGAGTCTAAGGTTTCTTACGCTGCATTGAATATATATGTAGTCCCAAAACTCTATATTCTATGGGTGTTGGAATTTGAGTGAAAATAACAAAACCACTGTCAACTGGAGTGGACCCATTTTTGCACATTTTCTGGCAGTGAATGAGTTAAGTTAAAAACCCAATACTCGATAATCGGACAGGCATGTTATATTTCACGTTTCATGATCTCCAAGATAAAAATACAGACATGTGCACTTGTGATCAAACAGTCGACATACCGGCCATCTGCTGAAACAGGCAGACCACGTGACCAGTGTTGATTTCATGGAGAACTTTGTGGAGAAGAACCGGCAGAACAACGGGCACCACAAGAATGTTACCTTCCTCCAAGCTGATGTGACAAAGTTGGAACTGCCCCCAAACAGGTGTGCTAGGCAAATGTACATCTGAAGTCAACACTGATAGCAACCTTTTGAAAAATCAGATGGATCTGTCCTCTTCCTGTCTTCTTTAGTGTTAACTTCATTTTCTCCAACTGGCTGTTGATGTACCTCAGTGACGAGGAGCTGCATTTGTTGCTAAAGAAAATGCTGGTGTGGTTGCAGCCTGGTGGCTCGCTCTTCTATAGAGAATCGTGTAACCATCGCTCCGGTACAAAATTTAACCAATCCATTTATTTGGGAATTTGTATTGTCCTACACTGCGTTGATGTAATTGTATTCACCTTACAGGTAACTGTAAAAGGGAGTTCAACCCGACACGTTACCGCACTGAAGCCCAGTACAACCACATGACTGCATCAGTCCATGTGAAGGAGGAAGAATCAGGTCAGAGGTTTGGTTTCGACATCGTGTTCAGGAAGAGGGTCAAGACTTACATGGAGGTACTCTGGTTTGGATCTTTCAAAATATTGACTTCAACCTTGACTAGTTGATTTGCTCAGGAGAGTGGAGTGTGTTCCAAAATCACTGCCGATTGGACATTTGTTTGTGATATGTACTTACCCTTTCACCTCCAGTTGAAAAATAACCCAAATCAGATCTGCTGGTTGTGGGAGAAGGTTGAACGTTCTTCAGACACAATGGAGACATTCAAGACCTTCCAGATGTTCCTGGACAACAAGCAATACACTCGGCGGGGCATTCTGTGCTATGAGAAAATGTTTGGGTCGGGTTATGTCAGCACAGGCGGATTCAGCACAACCAAGGTCAGAGCAAACATCTTTCACTCGAAATATACATTTAGACTATTTGGTGCCTGATGAAGGCAAGTTGTTCAAGGTTGACCTTGACCAACTGTTTTACTCGAAAAGATATACTGCACATCGATCACACTAGGGCTCATGTATTTTGGACATCTGCCTCTTGTTTGACGAGTGCAGGTTTCAAATTTCACTTTAGGTCTACCTGCATGGAATTTGTATGTTTGCCCCATGTGACTACGGGTGCTCTCGTTTCCTCTCATGTACAAAAAAAAAGAATCATGCATGAACACTCAAAATTCCCTGAAAGTGTCAATGTGCATATTGATAGTTGTCAATTGCGAGACAAAAAGTCCAGGGTTTATTCTGCCTCTTGATGATCAGATGGTAGAGTAAAGAAATTATTTCTTCCCGTTAAAAAAAAATGACATCACAAATAATAATTTTTCCAATAATGTTTATTTATTGTTATTTTTTTCTACATCTTACGATGCTTTTGGTTTTGTGAAAAGTTTCAAATAGCTGACATTTATGAACCTGGTTATCCAATTTCCATTTCACAATGAAGTAAATATACATCCTGACTTGTTACCTGGAGTCAAGCCTCGGGGCAGGATAAGATGGAGACAAAATGGATGGGGGGGCTGGGGTAAATACCACCACTCCACAAATTGTCAGTGGAATCATAATTGTTTTTGGTTCATTCATTCATTGCTGGTATAAACCAGCAATGAATGAATGTACAAATGCATTGGCATTGAAATAATGCCAATGCATTTGCAATGCAATGCATGTGCTTTGCGATCTTGTAATAACAGGAATTTGTAGATCTGCTCAACTTGCAACCTGGCCAGAAGGTTCTGGATGTTGGCTGTGGTATCGGTGGTGGAGATTTCTACATGGCAAAGGTCAGAGCTGAGGAAACACCATCTTGACACTTAAAGGACAACCGATGTCTCCGGACAAGTTGTGTCCATAATTTGTAAAATATAAAATCACTTCAAATGACTTCTACTGAGCTTATTTTACAAAGATTCCACCGCATATCGCTATATTTTACGTTTTAAGACTCGCACTGAATATTCAGGAAGCCTTGTTTTTGAGTTGGTGACGAGTCCATACGTGACGTCACCGAAGGAACGCCCCTGACCGAAAAAAAGACACATTGTAGCAGTCCTTCCATCACGTCAATGTATTTTGCTGTACGTGTTTGGTCTGAAAACCTCGTGTTGCACCAAAAAGCCACCAGAAGAGGGCGACCAAGCTCAATGGAAGGTTTTATCAGCCTGTGGAAACGGGCTAATTCCCTACACGGCTTTGTCGCCATTTTCTGCCTCCTTTGGGTGCGACATTTCCCACCCCTGATGTCTCAAAATGACACGGAATAAATTATTTAATCGATTGCAAACATGTATGTTTTCTTCTTCAGAACTATTTGAATCATATTCATAACTGGATGTGTAACAAGAAAGCATATTCGCCGAATCTGAAGCCATTGTTTTGATTCTCTAGCAATGCAAGACGTCTTGGCGTGATGTCACGAACTGGGGGTGGGACTTTCTGAAAATGCCGAATTCGCAGCTCAATTTTTTGCAGATTTTGGACACTTTAAGTCATTTTTATTGGTGTTTTGCATTTGAATAAAAAATATCATACTGCATGTTTTAGGTATTTTAGATGCTGTAAAAGGTTTTTCTGATGTCAGTTAAGAAACAAAAAAGTGACGTCGGTTGTCCTTTAAAGATTGAGATATAGTAGACTGTATTATCATACTGTATTTCAGACATTCGGAGTTGAGGTGCTTGGCTTGGACCTCTCAGAAAACATGGTGGATATCGCTATGACGAGGGCCCTTGCCGAGAAGCTGTCCTCGGTATGTTGATAAGCTCACGCATTGAATGTCATGGCTTCAGTCGTGTTTAATATGAAAGGAATTCACAATTTATAGGTTGAATTTGAAGTTGCTGATGCCACTAAGAGGACATTTCCCGATGGTTCATTTGACGTTATCTACAGCCGAGACACAATCCTCCATATTACAGACAAGCTTGCTCTCTTCAAACGTTTCCATGTAAGTAAAGTGGATGTCCGTTTAGCTAATAGCATCAAGTTTATACACTACTCGGCTTGGGACTATGACCAGTTTCATGGTTTATGGCAGTTTTAAAAAGTTAAGGTATCATTAACTGTTAATAATGTCTGTCACCAATAAGTGCACTCCTTTTCTATTTTGAGAGGGCTTCTAAGCAGGGCACAGTATGGTCAGCTGTTTTCAGAGTTAAGGAAACGAACCACGTCACTTTTTGGGGCTTGGAAAGCAAAGAAGGGATGGGCGAGTACAGTATTTTCCGGTGTATAAGCAGTGTCTGAAACTCATGACAAAAAGTTAGCGCACACCAGGGCAGATAACTCAGAAAAGTTGCCAAACGAACATTCGTTTGAAAATTTGCATACAGCCAATCAGAAGCCTGTTTCATTCTTTGTACTATACCGGGACTATAAATTGTACTTGAGAGTTTTGAAAGGCGCTTAGAAAGAGGAGTCCACGTGGCTTGTAACGGTTTGCTCGTAGCTTTTGCTTTATTGAATAAAACAAACGTTTGATTTGATTTTTTTTTTTTTTCTTGAAGAAGTTGTCGGCCACCCGGGCCGAGACATTTTCAAAGTTATACGCCCGACGTAAAAGTTGTACGCCCCGGGCCTCCGCGCAGACGTTATTTCAAACACTGGTATAAGGCGCACCCAAAAGCCTTGATTTTCTTTGAGATGACCCTACGCTTTTTACGCAGGTCCACCTTGTATGTGAAGTAATATTATAAGGTGGTGTGCCTTATATTTGGAAAACTTTTATATAATCATATATTATATTTGGAAACCCCTTTTAATTTATTGAAGGTGCTTCTTATGCATGTATATGGAAAAGGTTTGCCTATACACCATTAATTGGGGGTGCGCCTTATAAACCGGAAAATAGGGTATTGAGGCACAGAGGATGTCTTGTCGCTGGTTGTTGCTGCCGTTCATTGAGGCCAGTTTTGGTCCAGCGATGACAAACTGGTTGGAGTTGCACTCCGCTGTGTGGATGACTTCAATTTGGGAGGTATTCCCCAAATTCAAAATGGCAAAGATGCCACAATAACTGGTCCAGGATAGATTGATTGCACAACAAATTGCCTGTAGAAGTTGTCCCTGTAACAAAGTTGTTTGTTTAATGCGAGTTTGTTTTTTCTGACGATCCGGCATTCCCTTCTCAAAGTATAGTACATTGATTCCCTTATTCGTTGACTCTGATGTGAGACTGGGTTGAGGAATCCTTGGTCATGACACCATTCCGCTACTTTTTGGAGAACAGCAAGTCGTGCAAATAATGACATTGAACACAATGTGTGCACGAAGAAAGGTTATAATGCGCTTGAAGTTCATTCAGAAATTTAACCCCACATCCAAATACCCCTACCTTTTTGCAAGCAAGTGTGTGTTTGAATAAAATCCACAAAATCTTGATAAGTCCCACCAATTGAAATCAACACTTTTTTAACCCAAGTCAAGTGCATGTGCCCTTCATGTCCAGTCTTGGTTAAAGCCTGGGGGCCAGCTGCTTATCAGTGACTACTGTTGTGGAGAGAAGCCATGGACCTCCCAATTTGAAGCTTATGTCAAACAGCGAGGCTACATCCTCTACACACCATCACAGTATGGAAAGGTGAGTATAGCCACATTGTGTTGAGTTTTATCCTAGAGTTGCCCCAAAAAAATAAAAAAAAATCCATGTTTCTGTAATTGTTTATCCGCTCCCATCGCCATCACCTTATCATGGTGCTGCAAAATGCCACGTTTCCATGTGACGTGTCTCACCCATCACAACTTTTTTTTATTGCAAGAGTTGCAATAATAATAGCGCTTCAAAAATGAAAATGGGTTACTCTCATAACTCAGTCATCTCTTGCTGTCTTTTGAAAGTTCGGTATGGGATGACTTCATCTCAATGCTCGTTGCTCATGTTGTCTCTTGTGCCCGCCGGCGTAGTTCATTCAGGACGCTGGCTTCTGTAATGTTCAGACATATGACAGGACAGCCCAATTCATCAAGACCATAAAGGAAGAACTCCAGAGAGCTGATGAAATCAAGAGTGAATTCATCGAGGTTGCCAACTACACAACCAAAAACACATCTAAATGGTCTTTGATAGCTGGCTGTCTAACCCGCATGTATCTTTGCAGCAATTCTCGGAGGAGGACTTTAGTGTCATTGTGAACGGCTGGAGAGAAAAATTGGAGCGTTCCACCAATGGAGACCAGCGATGGGGCCTTTTTCATGCAAGAAAGAACTGAGTCTTTGCCTCTAACTGAATGATTATCCAATAAACCAGTGGGTTGAGCAGGTGGAGAAATTTGTGTCTTTAGTCTTTTTGGCACGTGATAAATTTTGTGATTGGTTTTACACAAATGGGTTTGATGTAGATGTGATTTATTTTACAGAAATCGTTCGATGTGATTTCTGAATTTTACACAATTTGCCGATAAACAATTGCCGCAAAACAATACAGTATATTCGCCTAGACAAGAAAACAAAGTTTTAGAACATGTTTGCAAACTTGGTTTTTTTATGCCGCGCTGTGAGAGATAGGATGTGAAAGCTTGTAAGTAAAATAGTTTGGGGAAAAATGCCTTGTCTGCTCCATCAAGTTCCAAAATCTTATTGCAGAAGAGCACTTTATACTGCCAATGGAAGATACAGAATAACAATTTGATGGACTTCGCCGTGAAATTGTTATTCTGTATCTTCCAATGGCAGTATAAAGTGTTTCTGCCTCACTCTGCCTGTTGACCTAGGGTGGTCCATGCCAATATCAGAGCGTCAAGGTGACATTTAGGCTGAACATTAAAACCAAAGACAACAGAAAGGTAATATTATCTACTGTACTTGGCTGGAGAGAGGGAGAGAGAGAGTGTGTGTGTGTGTGTGTGTGTGTGTGTGTGTGTGTGTGTGTGTGTGTGTGTGTGTGTGTGTGTGTGTGCGTGTGTGTGTGTGTGTGTGTGTGCGTGCGCTGTGTGCGTGCGTGTGTGTGGGTGTGTGTAGCGCGTGTGCGTGCATGCATGCGCGTGTGTGTGTGTGTGTGTGCGCGCGCGCGCGCGCGCGCGCGTGTGTGTGTGTGTGTGTGTGTGTGTGTGTGTGTGTGTGTGTGTGTGTGTGTGTGTGTGTGTGTGTGTGTGTGTGTGTGTGCGTGCGCGCGTGTGTGTGTGTGTGTGCCTGTGAGTGAGTGAGTGCCTGTGCGTGTGCGTGTGTTTATACTTTCCCTCAGTTTTTGATCTATTGAAGACTTTGAGCCAATGAGCAGATGTCGGTATCATCAGCATTAAATGCAACTTTCTCAAGCCGGCGCCCAACAAAACCACCAGAAGTGTTTTTTTCCAGCTCAATGTTCTGACACTCCCTTAAATCCTCTTACTACAGACTGGCAGCATAATTATGTAAACTGACTGTTGCGCAAGAGTTATTTTTTGTATTCGTGAAGACGTTAAGGAGTGAAATGCAAAATATCATGACTGTATCAAATATTGACATTTTCTTCTCACAAGACTTTAAGGCCTACCTGACCTGTTTCTGTTGTTTCACTGCCTCCACAGGGTTCCCATGTGGTTTTGGTGTGTCTCGCCTGGCAGTGTTCCAGTAGGTCAATTCAGTGTGCAAGTTGGAAATGCAGCCAGAATGCCATTTCACATTACAGGTGCATTTCAACAAGTTGTTCTTGTATCCTTATTTTTTTATTGATAATTGCGGGTTCACGTGACGATTTCATCTAAATCTTAGCGTTACTCGTGTTTGCATGTTTGTCTGCAAGGCTGAAATTCATCTGTTACACCAGTAGGAAAATAATAGTTGTGTTTTAACTACGGTAGAAAACAGTGTTTGACACATTCGTTTAGATACATCTGCCTAATAATCAAGACTTTTCACGCTTGTCCCCAGAATGCAAACCAACTCGTTGCATTCGCTCATGATGGATTCCTCTCAACCGCCACAAGAGGCCGCAATATTCATACGGGAGGATTATTGCAGCTTTTCCCCTTTCTGAATTTTCACAAGCATTGGAATAATTAATCAATATCTCTTGCTTGTGTCACACCCCAACCGAAAGAGTTTGTAAAATTACATTTTAAACACGAAGGGGGGAAATACATTTTGATTCCTGATGGGGTCTTCTTCTTTTCCTTTTGGGTTTTCCCTTAAGTGTCGCTACAGCGAATCTGTCCTACATCTTCAGAGGTTGGATTCCTGATAGGGTGCACACCGTTATACAACAAATGATTGGATTGGATTTGCCTTTATTAGTCTCGCAGTGGAGAAATTAGTAAAATAAATTTTAAACATGTTTTTTCTGTTTATTTTGTTCTTTGATATCTGGTGTCACTACATATGTATGGTGTCCATTTTATTTGCCGCATTTTCACAGTCATATGAGATCCAAAGGTAACAATGTTGGTTATTTCTAGAGTACAAAGTACAATATACAAATACAAATAATGGAACTTTGTCCACATGTATGTCCATCCATCCATCCATCCATTTTCTGATCAACTTCTCTTCACAGGTGTCCTTGAGGGGGGCGGGTAGTTCTATCCCTGCCCCACTCGGGAAGAAGGCACACATACGCAAAGAACCAATCACTCTCACAGTCATACGTGAAGACAATTTGGATCTTCAATCAGTCCGCCATGCATGTTTTTTGAATGTGGAAGGAAACAGGAGAACCCAGAAGAAACCCAAGAAACCCAACCCAAGAACTCCACACTGTGAGGCTGCAGCCGGATAAAAACCTCTGTGAGGTGGATTACTAATGAGTCATACACCATGCTACGCTTATACAAATGCATTTTTAGAAAATAGAAATGTTCATACAGTGCCAAAATTGAGCATTATCATGTAAAAAGTAATACATTTTATTTTGATGATTGTGGTGATTCTTGTTGTACTTTATAGTAAACTATATATATATATATATATTTATATTTATATAATGCTGCATATTTTTATCATTTATCAAAGGGATTTAGTTTGAAAGAGTGGTTGTTCTAGTACCACATTTTCCAGTGTGTAAGGTGCACGCAAAAGCTTTCAGTTTCTTCAAAAGAAGACCCTGTGCCTTATACGTGAAGTAATAATTAGCCAGAACAGGTCTTGGAACTGCTGTCAGCAGCCACAAGTCAATGTCCCCCTCTAGAGGTAGTGTAGTCCTTACTGGGATATATAAAATGTATCCCCAGCCTCTACAGTAGCGCTTCATATTGTGGTGTGCTTTATATATGGAAAACTTTTTTATGTCATTCATTGAAGGTGCGCTATTCATTGGGGGTGCGCCTCATAGTCTGGTGTGGCTTATACTGTACAACGGAAAATACGGTAAATATAATGAAAACAGTTTAAAGTAATATTATCAGCTATAAGGAGCATGAGTGCAACCTGAGGTTGAAAATGACTCACTAGAAAATACATTCTGTCATCCCACTCTCTCACCCACACGCAGCCACACTCCATCCAGCGTTTCCTCCCACCCACTAACTTTGATAAATTTGCTTACATTTGAGTGAGGCGCACAGTCTTTACGACAGGTCCTAGTGGCACATACAGGTGCGCACCTTTGACAATGGGATTGTCACTTTTGCCTCTGCTGCTATTGTGTGCAGTCTGCCGGGCAACCAACCGTACTGTGAGGGAGCATTTCATTGCAGCCGTGGAAATCGGCTGGGACTATGTCAGTGTGGGAGATGCTGACACAACGTCTGACCAAAGGTGATCTTTTTTTCTGTTTAGTGAATATTTTAACATCTGCTTCATGTTGATTTGTTGCAGTTGCATTTTACACCGTATTGTACTCTACTCTTAGATGGTTGTCCAAAAGCAGCCCTCAGAAATATATTAAGGCAGTTTACAGGGAGTACACAGATGCCACGTACACTGTCCCCAAACCGAGGCCACCTTGGACAGGTTTGTGACAACTTCAATGAGTTTGGTCTTGATTTTTCAAATACATTTACTACTATTGATAACATGAAATATGACAAGATGCACTTTCCAGCAGCTCCTGTATTTAATTTTTCTACTTCTTTCTTTCCTTTCCACTTCCCTTCATAACATTGCTGCTGTGAAATCTAAATTTCTCCCCTGCGAGATGAATAAAGATACATCCAATCCAATCATCACGACACTATGTAGGATTATTGTAGTTATTATGATTATTATTTGTTATTTAGTTTTTTGTTAGTTTTTTTTTACTTCAAGATGGCGCCTCGAGAGTGGCTGCCTTTCCAGCAGCTCCTGTATTTTGTTTTTCTGCTTCTTTCTTTCCGTTTCTCTTCCTTTCACAACTTTGCTCCTGTGAAATGTAAATTTCTCCACTGCAAGACGAATAAAGGTATCCAATTATCATTAAAGGTAGTCAACAAATACACAGTCGGTTTCCATTATTGCATTTCAATTTTTATTGAACGTAGACATGAATTTTATAGAATTTATGGTAAGAAGGAAAAAATGGTTATCGCAATAGATGAAATAAAAGTTTTGAAAGATGTTCTAAATGCACTCATCAGCTCAATGTAGAGAAAATTATTCTAAGCTATTGGGATCCCACTGATGTTTAGATGTGAATGTATGCCTCAGCAAGGGTCTTTTTTATTTTAATGCTTTCAGGTATTCAAGGTCCTGTGATAGTGACCCGGCCCTGGGAAAGGGTGATTGTTCATTTCAAAAACCTGGCATCCAAGCCTTACAGTATCAGCCCAGTGGGTATAACGTACTGGAAGCAGTCTGAAGGTACTGAACTTGACATGGAATGAACCAAGCAGTTCAGTCCTATGTGTATAAAAAGTGTTGTACCTCTTTGTACTGTGACTCAGCTTGATAGCAACTTCTCATCATGCGGCTTTTTTTCATCTTTTTTGGCTTTCTTGGCTCATAATCAGTTGTATTAGTAAAACCTATGACCTTGAGAAAGGGGGAAAAATGATGACAATAAATGGGACTTCCGAAAGAATTGAGTCAAAATACAATTATAAACATTGTACAGGTCATTCAAGCAAATTATACAGCAATCGACCAGAGCATAGGCTTTAATAGAACGTAAATATTTTGATCACATTTTTTGCAAATTCATTTTTGACAGTTTTGACATTCAGTCTTCTCGGCCAAAATTAATTTGCTCACAGTCAATATAGGATATGTCTTAAAGGGAACATTTTGGGCCATTCACTTATCATACATATTTAAATGGTAACTATGACAGATCTATAAATCCTTCACTACAAGCTTTAAAATGAACCACACCAAAATACTGTTTGTTAAATTTGATGTCAGTAGCTTACTGTGAAGGTCAAAAATGACAAAAGTTTGGAGACAGTCAGGACAAAAAAAGTTGTGTGAATGAACCTTTTTTTCCATAATTACTATGGATGGGCGATGGGGTGGGTTATTGGGGTACCACTATGACTTGTGCAGTAACAGGATGTTTACAAGTTCAACGAAACTTTGGATTGTGTGTTTACAAGATTAACATAAATCTTTCAGCCTAGGATCTTTTAAAAAAAGTTTCTGACAAAGGTGCATTAAGGCGAGTAAAGATTCCCGCTGTGCAAACAAGCAGAACCACAAACAAAGCAATTGAATGCCATGATTCAGAATTAGTGGTAGTAGCACACAATGAAAATCTTTACCTCATTTCTTAGAAATGACGTCTCCTTTGTGCAGACTTATTAGCTGCAAGTATGAGCTAAAAGATGGTGTTCAACATCCCATCATGAGTTCAAGTGTGATTCCCTCCGAACCAGAATATTCAAAACCTCCTCTGAGCACAGTGGCATGTGTCATTTCCTGAAAGCAGCTCATTTCTTCCTCTCACAGGATTACAACTCACAATGGACTTTATCATTTTCTTAAATGTTGTGTCAACCGCCTCCAGCAATCTTGAGCAAAATTGTAAGATTGTTTTTGTTTCTAATACTCTGTAAATGTTTTCCTCCCTCCAGGAGCAGGCTATGATGACTCTACAGCAGGCAAAGAGAAAGAGGACGATGCGGTCCCTCCCGGAAAATACCACAAGTATGTGTGGGACATTAGCGCTGCCGACGGTCCCACAGTCAATGACCCTGAGTGTCTTACCTACTCTTATTCATCCCAAGTGGACCCAGTCCGCGACCTCAATTCTGGACTTGTTGGTGCTCTGCTCATCTGTCAATCAAGTCAGTGTCGTGGGAGGGATGACTGGAACAAAACATTCGAGTTCATATTCTCCTGTCAACATCGAATAATAATCATTCTAAGTTAAATACTCTTTTTGACAGGGTGACAGTAAACTGGTGAAGTATGTGATTAACCAATTAGAGAGCTGAGTGGTAAATACAGCAATCTGACTGTCATACCTTGAGATTTAAGTGACCCAACTGAGTTTTTTTAGACACAACTCCCCTGTGGGAAATAATGAGCAATTCTTCACAATAGAAGCTTCAAATTGTTTAGCCTTACAAAACCGTTTAGACTGCTAGCCTATATTTGTTGTGTTTTTTTTTTTATCTTCTGTAGGGAAGCGAGACACTCTTTAGGCATAGTTTTTCCTGTAGCTGTATTGCGTTTTGCAGTTTCTCGGTGCATGTTCAATATGTATATAATGTAAATAGTCATGTTTTCATATACATATTATGCCAGAATACGTTATACAGCAAGTAAATATTGTTTTTTAATGCTAATATTTTTTACCGTAAACTGTGATATGTTCCATTTAGATTATGTGTTTAATTTTTAATAACGGAGGCGTTTCTGCTATATTCACCAAGAGCTCCATAAAAATGAAAAAGAATTAAGTACGCATCACACATTTCTTTCCATCATCTTTGTGCACGTTCCTTTAGATGCATTCGGTCAGGACAACCAGAGGAGAAACACTGCGTTTGTGCTGCTCTTTGCTGTGTTTGATGAGAGCAAAAGCTGGTATGGGGAAATGGAAGAAAAGAGGGGAAGAGAGAACATGAAGAGGAAAAACAGCAGGAAAGAATATCACACGATCAATGGCTACATCAACTCCACTTTGCCTGGTGAGCTACTGCACAAGTGTTGGTGGTGGTGTGTTGAGGCTTTTATTGATCCACCTGTCATAATTATTTGTATGTCCCCATGCAGGTTTGACGATGTGCCAAAAACGTGTGTTTTGGCATACGATTGGTATCGGTACTGCTCCTGAAATCCACTCTATCCAATTCCAGGATCACACTCTAAAGGTGCAATTAAACAATTAACAAATATTGCCTATTTATCATTGAACATCTCTTTCATGAAAAAGAATAATAATAACTAAATAAATACAATCTGATAGTTCTAACCCCCTCATTCCGCCACAAAAAAGTGGTTCAAATAATGTGAATTTAATAGGGGACTTGCAGTTTTGACAAAGAACGATTCTGTTGATTGCTTGTAATTAAAAGTTTGTTTGTGTCTGCTTTTGCTTTTCCAGGTTCTGAAACATCGCAAAGTGACCTTGGAGTTGACCCCAATGACCTTTGTCACTGCAGAAATGAAGCCTGGCGCCGAAGGCCGCTTCCTCATCAGCTGCCAGATACATGCACACCGCACAGGTAAGAGAGGCCAGTTCACCTCCTCATAGAAGCTGGAAGTGATTTTACTGAGGTCCATACGCAGATGGCATGAGAGCAATGTTCAAGGTGGAGAAGTGCCCTGGACCCGACCTTCGCAATGTCAAAGAAGAAGACTATGATGAGTATGGAGAGAGTGATTTCAATATCCAGCCTTTTAGGCCACGAGCACAAGGGGGAACCAGGAATCACCTTACCAAAATCTGGAAACATTACATTGCTGCCGAGGAACTCATATGGGACTACGCTCCTCATCTCAAGGACCACGACAGGTAGCAAACAAAGGGAAGGAAGGTTGTAGACGGAAATATAACTAAATCAAAGCATTACTCTCGCAACAGAGGCACGCCTGAGGCCCCTCAACACCAGGACTACAAATTTAAAAAGGTGGCTTATGTGGAATACACAGACAGATCTTTCTCTCGGAGGAAAAACACGGCCAGGACACTGATGGGTCCACTCCTGAAAGGAAAAGTCACTGATCGGTTCCATGTAAGTCAGACGAGCCTCAGTGATCAGAAAAAAATACGGATATGTTCTGCAGTTAGAGGAAAAAAAATGCTGGACTTGTTTTCACATGTTTTATTATATTTATTAATCACTTTTAATTCTGCCTACAGATCACATTCAAAAATCTGGCCAGTCATCCTTTCAATATCTACCCCAATGACCTGACAAAAATATATCCACTGCAAACGTCCACAAATGGTAAGCCACAGGGTAGATCCTCATTGGCCTCTCCCTTACCCAGTTGGCCCCATTGTAGTTATCCATCAAAAAGTCAGTATGGGTGTTGTCATTTATTTTTCATTGTGCACAGTTCATGACTTTTGTTCTCAAATTTACATCTAATATGAGCGTACGTCAAAGTTGCAGAAAAAGACTTGCGCTCAATGGCGGTGCCTCCAAATGGGACCTTTGTGTATGTCTGGGAAATAACCACTGATGATGGGCCCCTGGAGGAGGATCCTGAATGTCTCTCTCAACTGTATCAGAGCACTGTGTCCCCAGAGAGGGACCTGGCTTCAGGGCTGGTGGGCACCTTGCTCGTCTGCAAGTTGAAAGCCATCGACACCAGAGGAGTCCTGGTGAGTGTATTTGCCCTACCTCAAATACACACATGGACAAAATGGTTGGTACCCTGCAGATGTCATGTTTCAGCTCCTTCCATAGATGTGAATGACTTAGTCAGAAAGCCTTTAATAGTCCCACAATGGGAAAATTCGCTGTAGACAAGCAAACACATAACACAACAGTACCTCATCCGTGTTTTGACAGGAGAATTTAGTGTTCTTGGTAAACTTCATTGTTGTGTCTGTGCAAAGAGCTGATGTCCCTTGCCAAAAAGTTTCACTTTTTCATTGCCTGGGATGTTGTACCTTAAACTTGCAGTTTAGTTGGAGTTTGTTCTGGGCCCTTTCCGATTATCCACCTCTTCAATGTGCCACAAATGTTCTGGGGGGTTGGCTCTATGTCCCATTAATCTTCAATTTCTGAGGAATATTTGTTACGATAGTCAGTCTCAGCGCCATGTTTTGTGTGGTCCACACTAAACAACAGAGTGGCTACTTTGTCACCCTTTAAATAGGCCAACTGACTGGTTACATGTTTAAAGGACACACCTTGGTTGAATATGTCCCTATTGTCAAGTTTTTATTGTTATATCTTTTCTCGGGGTACCATTCCTTCTATCCAAAAACCTAATTCACATGAGTTTTGTTTTCAAATAACAACTGCTCAGGAGCACTGTCCCATTTTCATCTTTTTTGTCAAATTCAGATTGATGTGACCACTGTGGCTTTTTGTTTCATTAAGAGTGTTGTACCAATAATTTGGCCACTGCATGTGAATATGACATGAATCCCAACTCCCAAGTTGTCCATTTGCATGATATCAATGTTCATTATATCATTGCAGTTGGCACCTGATAAACAGTGGACTGTTACGTTCGCCGGCTTTGATGAGAACAGAAGTTGGTATGCGGATGAAAACATTCCAAAACTCCAAAACTCATCCATGAGCACAGACCCAGAAGGCTACAACTCCAATGTTATCTACAGTGAGTTCACCTTGCACTTGATTTCCACTATGCTGTGAAAAAAAGCCACGTCCTACATCTCCATCTCCCAGGCATAAATGGCATCATGTTTGGTGGGCGCCCATTATTCATGTGTCAGACCGATGTCACCTTTTGGCATTTGGCCAACGTGGGCACCCAGAGCAACTTCCTGTCTGCCTACTTCACTGGAAACGTTTTTCAATATAATGGCCTTCATCAATCTGTCCTGACCCTCTTTCCAATGACCAGCATGACGGTTATTATGGAAATGGACCAGCCAGGTAACCACATTTAACCATTCAAATCAATATTAGTTACTTCTGCACAGTGAAATTTGCATCCGTGCTGTACCGGGAAGATTATTTCGACTGTCTGATCATCAGTATTGACACTAGCATGAGTTTATTGTCATTATTGAATGTTTTTTTACAATCCATCATTCCAGCCATGAATTGAATAATTGGATATTTTACAATAATGTATATTATTAAGCACATTTTTCATGATGACTGTTTATTTATTCGCCATTTTTTTACTGTTTGGCAGTGTTTTGTGATTTAAAACCCATATAGTGGAAAATTATGCCGTGGTGAACTTTGGACTTTGCCCAAATAATTGCTCTGCTCATGAGGGTATTAACTATTTTTTTTTTCATGATCAACCCCTCAAAATGTTAAGTGGCATTGAGGTAGAAGTTTACTGTTCCCAAATGTATCAAACTTCATGGCTGTTTCAGCTTTGAGAGGATATGAATAAACCATCAACTGTATTTGTTTGTACATTTCTCCACAACCTGCCTCCTCTCACAGGTGAGTGGGAGATCAGCGCCTTCGATAGCAGCCTCAGGAGCCGGGGAATGAGCACTCGCTACACAGTTTGCCCCTGTGATTATGGAGACCTGCTGGTCGATATAGACGAGGATACGAATGATCTCTTTGACTGTGTGAACTTCCTGCCAAAGAGTCGGAGACAAAAGAACACAACAAAGATTTGGGTGTGCAAGAACATTACTGACAGTCAAAATGACACCGATGTCAATCTTAAGTGGACTGTGAAAGGAAACCAAATCTGTCGATTGACTACAACGATATCAAAGGGAGTCAATGCAACGAGTGTACCTGAGGGCGGAATCCCACTGGACGTCTTGAAAGAACTAGAGAAAAATGGGAAGTGGATTGTGGAATTCAATGAGACCGAACATGTAAGAAGTGGCAGGTGGAGCAGAGAGGCAGAAGGAAACTGGACACACGAAGACGTGAGTTCTGTGGACACTCAAGAGAACAAATTAAAAATATTGTTTGGAGGAGAGAGCAAAGAAAATGGAACAGTCACCGGTGTTGAGATGGACCCTTCCCAAAGGAGCGAGATGTCGCTTGAAATGAACGTGACAAAGGAAGAGAGCAACGAGATTTTACCAGACAGAAATCCAAGTCTCAATATGAATCTTTTAACCCAAAGCAATTCTCTGGAAATGGAGCAATCCTTCAGAGATAGCCACATTGACCGTGACGCCGTACGGGCAGACTCTAATCCTACAGCCCCCAAAAACGTTACAGGAATCAATCTGTCTTTGAATTATGACGACTACAGTCAAGAGGTAATTTTGCTTTTCTTGGAATGTGGACTGTCCACTTAATTCTGTACCCAAACAATGCATCCCATATTATTACTGTTCTTACAGGAGAACAACACATCTGATGAAATAACCTCAGACAAAATTGACATTCGCTCCAGAAAAACAATATACCGCCACTACTACATTGCTGCAGAGGAAATCAACTGGGATTATGGCATCAGAAAAGACCCACATTTTCTTAAACCTGGGTATAAAGTTCTATCGTTCCCACAAATTCACATCGTCACTTCCCAAAACTTTCTGAACTGTGTGAACAAGACATGTTAAAACAGCCATTGCACTTCCTTCCTTCCCATAAGCTTCCTCTATTTTAAAACAGCTAGATCGTGGTTGCAGATGATGAATGAATCGCTTTGGGCTTTTTTTATGTCTTTGTATTACGATTGTTTTCCTATTTTTTTACGTTGCGAGAATGTTCGGTAGGAGATGCACCATTTCTAGGACATTGACAAAGTCAGAATGTTAAACAACTCTTCATTTGTCCATTTATTGCTATTTCACTATCCTTTCTGTTACTTTTACGACTCTGGCTCCGTTTTACCTTTCTGTCCTCGCTACTTGTAATTATACCACATTGGTAGGTGATTTCACTTGAAACTAAAGCAATCGCATGAATTAGGTCAAATGTGTCTTGATTGGGATATGTTACAGATGAATATTACAAATGAACAGATCTACTTCCTTTCCTCTAGAGAGAAGCGCCGTGGAATGAGTACGTTCCTGCCAGAATACAAAAAGGTGGTGTTTAACTCTTATCCTGACAAAAACTTTCTGCGGCCAAATAGCAGAGGAGAGCTTGACAGACATTTGGGAATTATGGGGCCTGTCATCAAAGTCGAAGTTAATGAGCTCCTGACTGTAAGTGGGGTATAGTTCATTCAACTAAATCAGCCAATGTGTTTGGTAATGGTGACTTTCGTTCACATTCCTTTGCCTTATTGAAGGTCATATTCAAGAACAAGGCATCCAGGCCCTACTCATTTCACCTTCAAGGAGTTTATGATCGTAGTCAGGGGTTTGGCATTGTGCAACAATATGCCCCATCCCTGCCAGCCGGGGTCCCTGGAGAGCCTGTCCCACCTGGAGAGGCTCGCACATATAACTGGAGAATCACGCGGAAACAGGGTCCCACCGATGCTGAATTTGGCTGCAAGACTGGAGCGTACTACTCCACAGTGGACAAGGTCTGCATGGACATGGTCCATTAGATTGTTACGTAAAACATTGTTTGGAAAATGAAAGGTTGATCATTAACTACGTGATTATGTTTATGAGTTGAAACCTTCAGAAGGAATTCATGCAGTTCCTCACATATGTGTGGCAGGGGGTATTTGCACAACTCCAGGAATGGGAAGGCGTATCTATCAGGAGGAAGGAATGTATACATATAAAACGGCGCACAGAGTAATTTGTTGATTTTTGACTAATGATATCGCTTCACAAAAAAAAGTGACATGGCCACTCTGAAATGTATTGCACAGTACAATGTCACTGAAGACCTCGCACGTTTCGAGGCATTGTAGAATTGTTATGCTGACAGCTGAAATCTCTTTTCAATGGATGAGTGTTCAGAACCATGGTTTTTTGACTGAATTGTGAACAATATCAGATATTATATGCATTTTATTGTGTTTTAATGTGTCAGGAGAAAGACCTTCACTCTGGTCTGATTGGTCCACTGGTCATCTGTAAGACTGGGACTCTCCCCACCGACAAGAACTCAGAAGGGAAAAATATGGTCCAGGATCTCAGCCTTCTCTTTCACACATTCGATGAGACCAAAAGCTGGTATCTGGGGGAGAACCTGAAGAAGCACTGTGTCCCTCCCTGCCGGGTCAACCCAGATGACCCCTGGTACCACATCAGCAATAAATTTGCAGGTAGGGAAACATGGTGATGTTAGTATAAGATCATATATGATTAATTATATACATTTATCCTGAGCAATATTTGACTATTTTATGTCCAAAGCAATAAATGGCTACGTGGCAGAGACACTTCCCGGTCTGGTGATTGCACAGCGGCAGCAAGTCAGATGGCACCTGTTAAATGTGGGGAGTGATGGAGAATACCACGCCGTGCACTTCCATGGTTTACCTTTCACCCTACAAAATGGGGAGAAGCACCGCATGGGCATCTACAACCTCTTCCCTGGTTAATATGTGCATACAGACACATAAATTATTGTGATACTGATGAAGGAATAGAATAGATACACCTCCAGAGTTTAGTGATAGATAATAGAAATGGTGTATAAAAAGAACACCTGAGTGAACATCATTCTGTTCGTATAGTTTCTATCTGCAGATAATTTAAGATGGCTCCTGTGTTCGTTTATTAAGTCTTCATTTATTGTCGTGTGAACTAAGTTACCTTGAAATTATATTTCAGTTTTCTCGCTCATGTGTATCTGCACACTTCAGGTGTCTTTGGCACCGTGGAGATGATCCCCTCCACGGTGGGCACATGGCTGGTTGAGTGCACTGTCGGAGACTATCAACTGGCCGGAATGAGAGCGAAACTGTTGGTCTACGATTCAGGTGGGAACTGTCAAATCACAGTTGACTGTTGGTGAAAAAAAAGATGCCTCACTTTTCAACTTGAAGAATGTAGCATGTTTGCTATATGTCCCCCAAAAATATTCAAAATGCATTTGGATTCAGCACTGCTGTATGCTTTTTTTTAATAAATGTTATCTAAAAGCGGTTGGCGAGCCTTCAGTGTGATGCAGTGATAGTGACAATCGAAACTGCAAACTTACTCGACATGGATTTCCATTAGATGAAGAACCGCTCATAATATTTTGGATAGCTAAATCAGATTATCACGTTGTCTGATATGTATTTTTTTTATGCAGACTGCAGTTTACCTCTAGGAATGCAATCCGGTAGCATCCAGGATTCGCAGATCACTGCTTCAGATCACTCAGGTAAAAGAAATTATTTTTTTTAATTGATATGTATTTAAAAAAGACATTAGCCATATGTTTTATTTCTATTCATTCTGGGCCTTAATTCCAAGGAAGTGCATTTAATAACCTTTTACACACTGAGCTATAACTGTGCATTTTATGCTAACTATGTTTACACATGTGTGCAGATAGTTGGGTGCCCCAATTGGCCAGGCTGCATCAGTCTGGTTATATCAATGCTTGGATGGGTAGAGATAAATTATCCTGGATACAGGTTGGACATTCAGTATTAGCTATGCTGTCAACTATTTCCATTGTAATTGCTATATTGTAATTGCTATATCATGTGACCGGTGCACTTCCTGTTCCATCTTCTTCCACAACCTTTATTTTTTATCACTGATGTATTATCAGGTGGACCTTCTGAAACCGACTCTGCTGCATGGCATTGAGACGCAGGGAGTGAGGGCAAGCCTGAGGGAGAACTATGTCTCGCTATTTGTCGTTTCCTACAGCCTGGACCAGGAGAAGTGGATCACCTACAGAGGGAACGACACAAGTCAACATGTGCGAAATCCCGACAATGCCCATGAATGACATAATTTTCGCCCAATCATCAGTGTCTTTTTTCTAATAAGCCTCATATGAATGTCGCAGAGAAGTCGCTGATGGTGTAACATCGTGATACACTCTCCTGACTGGCATGCAGTGTGGTTGTGTTTTGTCTCTATGTGTTCCCTGTGACTGGTGATCAGTTGAGTGTGTTTTGCCTACAGTCAGTTGGGAAAGCCTGCACCCCTGCAAACCTGTTCAGAATGATTGATGGTGAAATGAATGGATGAATGTATCTGCTTTCATTGTCAGTGGCGGCCTTTCAGTTGACCTGCCTTTCAAGCAATGGCCTTGTCAAATTCAAATTAAGTCAGAGCAAATTCTTCCTTGAATCTAACTGATTTTGTGACTGTTCTAGAAATTTTACGGAAATGTGGACAGCTCCACAGTGAAGCATAACAAGTTCTCCCCTCCCTTTGTGGCTCGCTACATCCGGATTCACCCTGATAGCTATGTACGAAACCCTGCACTGCGACTGGAACTACTTGGCTGCGATCTCAACAGTGAGCTTTAACTTTTTCATGTATACCAAGTGGTGCTTTGGATTACCAGTGTTTTTTATTTTATGACCACGCCAAAACCCAAAACTAGTAAAATGTATTAAAATGCCATTTTTATATCCGAGCTCCACTACCCTCCCTTTCGCGTGTGCACTTTGACCAACAAGGGCCAGTTTAATACATAGCGATACAAACGAAAAACACTAACACAAGTCAATGAATCATTTAGTTGCAGTCATAATTGTTGTTTTCTCGTGTGAGTATTGTTATATATTATATGCACATTTGCTGCCTCCATAATGAAAAGTTGTTTTGTACGGTATTTGAATTGCGTTTCACTGAAAGCTTTCCTGAGCTGAGATAAGCTAGTCCAAAAGCGATTTAACAAGAATGGCCTTGGGCACCAACATAGCTAAAAAGGCCAGAAAATACCATACTGCAGCTTGCAAGTGGTCACCGGCCAGCAAATTCGAGACCCCTAATATTGCGCTTCTATCACAATGTTTTTATTTATTTTTGTATGTTAATCTGGTAAATCAAAGTACCATCCTGTATTCCTGTAATTAATTGTGTGTGCGTGTGTTTGCGTGTGTGTGTGTGTGTGTGTGTGTGTGTGTGTGTGTGTGTGTGTGTGTGTGTGTGTGTGTGTGTGTGTGTGTGTGTGTGTGTGTGTGTGTGTGTGTGTGTGCGTGTGTGTGTGTGTGTGTGTGTGTGTGTGTGTGTGTGTGTGTGTGTGTGTGTGTGTGTGTGTGTGTGTGTGTGTGTGTGTGTGTGTGTGTGTGTGTGTGTGGTCGGGCGCGTGTGCGTGTGAGTGCGCGTGTGCGTGTGAACATTTGTGTGTGTGCAGGTTGTTCATATCCGTTGGGTCTGAGGAGCGGATTGATTTCTAACATTACCGCCTCCTCATATCGTTCCTCCATGCTGCGTACATGGAGCCCCACCCTCGCTCGCCTCCATCAGGAGGGCAGTGTTAATGCCTGGAGGCCCAAGGTAAACTCCCTTGCATTATACTTCTTTTGAATTTCATGGCCAATATGATAAAGAGGTCAATCCCTATTAGATTAACATCATAAGTTTTTAATTGTTTTTTCGAAATGGTGTTGTCATTGTTTTTATTATTATTGTTCTCGAACAAGATATTAGCATAAGAGCGAAAACATACACATAAAAAAATTTGCATCTTGTAACCCTACCACCCTCAGCGTGCCACAACTCCAAATAACAAATAAATTAAAACACTCTATCTATCCAATGCACCTTAAAACTACACATCCCAATGTCATCTTTTTTCCATTTACCATGTAATATATTGGCACAAGCAGGTAACATTATTTGAAACAGAATGAAAGGAAATGAACTCACAACATTAAGACATCAATCCCTTTCTTATTGTCAAAAAGTACTCTTCGTCCATTGTGCGCATGTTTCAGCATGTTTTTTATCCAGTCCAAAGGGAAACTTCTCCAACTAAATTTCCATCGCGTGAGGGTAAAGCGATTCAGATCATGGATGGATGGATGCATCTATGATACAGTGCTATGAAAAAGGGGATATAATATTTTTTCACTGCACTGTGTATTTTGTCCTTCTGTTGACTCTGTTGTGATTATTTTTGTGCAAAATGTAAAACTGAGGTACATATTACTTGTGCTGTGCTCGTTATGACAAAAACAAATCACAGGAAAACAACCCTCACGAATGGCTGCAAGTGGACCTGACCTCAGTCAAGCGCATCACAGGTGTCATCACCCAGGGGGCAAAGTCTTTCTTCACACAGATGATGGTCACAGAGTTCTCAGTGTCTGTCAGTCTCGATGGAGTCTCATGGAGCACTGTGTTGGAGAGGGACTCGCGCAGGGAGATGGTACAACCAAATCATACATATGTACACTGACAAAAAAGTAGTGTAGATATGAAGAGTACTTTAAAGTACACTCGAGTATAGTGATATAAAGTGTCCTCATTCTAAATTGGAGCAAAGTTAGTTCTAAAAGTGTACTGTGAGCATCTGTCTATGTACGGTACTTTTCAGGACAAGTGAAATGTACACAAGTATACTTTTGTGAAGTTTATGAATTGAAACATTTTTTTCTCCACCCACTCATCCCCACACAAAAATACAAAAAAAAAAACATTAGAAACACAACTGATTGGCTTTAACTGTACTCGGCTGTTTCAGACCTCTGTCTAGGAGTGTCGAGTAAGCAAGACGTCTTCTTTTTTCTATTTTAGATCTTCACGGGTAACAACGACTCAGACGAAGAGGTCCTCAACGTTTTTGAGCCAGCCCTGTTCGGCCAGTACTTGCGCATCTACCCTCGTGGCTGGATCAACGACATCGCTCTGCGCCTGGAGGTGCTGGGTTGTAACACACAGCAGGATCTCTAACAAGCAGTTTCACAAAAGCACCTTACAGTTGCACATTTACTCTGCGCTAAATGACATGGTGTTGGATCTATTGTTCCTGTTCGAGAAATAGAACAGATGTGTTGTTGGAATGGAAAAATAAGTTGTTACATATTTGCATTGGATATGCCAACACCTTCAGAATGTAGGCTTGTGTAAATATCTCACACAGTAATGGATGCATTCCGTTTGAATTATTATGTGTTGTTGGCAAAGTATGGACTGGACGAGTTTGAATGGATGTATATTTCTGCTTTGGTAAAATGTTATCTCATGAGTCTTCACAAGTTGCACTGCTCTTTATTGCATGCTTCAGGTGTGACAATCATACAGTATAAACAACATTTACATGAACATGTGTATACACATATATTACATTCCTTTTACTGTTTGGCTTTGTCTTCCCCAAAAATAATAATAAATAAGAAAAAAAGGTGGAGAGGGCCTGATAACAGTTGCCATTCACATTCAATTCTCCCACGCGCCGCACGAAACTTTCACCCTACTTCGTACTTGCACATTATCTTCGGTCTTGTGTCAGTTCTAGTGTCTGCTATCCCCGCTGCCCTTTAAATGTTGTTTTGGCTTATCCTGCTCCAACAGGCCGTCCTGACACACACAATGAGCAACCGTGCTCCCACGTTGTTTCATGACAAGAAGCGGCCTGGGAGCTTGTTTCAAGTCTTTGACCAAGGTTGCATGATCAACGTGTTTGTTGGTTCAAATTGTTTTTATCACCTTTTTATCAGCTGAGGAATTTTCCAGGCCGTGAGAGAAAGGGAGAGCAACATTGGACAGGACGTGCATTTGCTTGGACATCGCCAGCTACACATCATGCTTCATTGATAGGGCTCTAAAAACAACAGCAATGTGTCTATTGTCAGCAAAAGAGGGAGCACCTGGTTGTAACACCAACCGAGCTTTAATGGGGGCAGCCAGAGGTCACTACCCTATGCTTCTGAGCACCTGTCTGTTGTCTGACATGTGCTTGAAACAACCAAAAACACATGCAAATCTGAAGGAATCCGTCTTTGATACACTTCTCATTAAAACTCATTCAGTTTTTTGACATTTTAAAGACACAAATCAAAGAGGTTTCATCCTGTAATTACCTGCAGGAGCACGCTGCCGTTCGGGTTAAACGCATGATTATTGCGCAAACAATTCAAGAGAACTAGCTGAAATGTTATTGTTTCACAAGCCGCGACACGGTCACTGTGAAAGAAGTCTGAAAAAAATGTCTGATGCTTCTTTCAAAATCTATTAAATGTTCATCTGTCTTGACGAGGGCCATGTAAAGTGGTTCATTGGCACTCATCTCAACTCACATTATGCTATTGTCATGTCAGGCAGGACTTGATTGCTGACCATGTGAGGAAGCAAATGAGCATTTACATTTTCAGTTAGTGGAGATGACTGCAACAAACCCTTTGGTAACGCGTTCAAGGTGTCCACCGCCTGCTGCCCGAAGTCTGCTGAGATCGACTCCACCATGGAACCCTCATGGGGTAAGCAGTTCAGGACAATAAGCCGTGATCTCTCTTACGTGTTTAGTTTGGCCTCTTGAACACGGCAAAGTAAACTGCCCTGAATGACACCACTGGTCTATAACACTTGTGAGTTGGCCTATTAATTTAAATATTTTCAATGACATGCACAACAAACATAACATAAGACTTTGCCCGAGTTGTATTTGATATTGCTGGAGCACTGGGCTATGTGTTCAGTCACAACTGACAGAGTTAGTTTGACATATGTTGAGATGTGTATAGAAGAAAAAACATCTTGCAACATCAAAACTTTGCAACATCATAGAAATTCTTGAACTTAAGAGACTGTTGGTAAGAATTTCCCAAAATGTAGACATTTGTGTGTTCAGATCTCTCACACGTTTGACCTTGACAGTGCAACATAGTGATTTTTTTTTTCACCTTCCGCTTTCACAACTTTGTGGCTTCCTGACAATATTTTCTGTTGTATGCTCTCTGGTCGTGGAAATTTAACCATCTCTGGAATTTGTTTTATTATTATGATTATTTTAGTATGGTAGATTAAGTAACAATTCGATATTTTACTTTGATATTGCACATTGAAGAGTCTCACATATGGTTATAATATTGTCGAGAAAAAACTGAATACATGGCCTTTGTGAGACGATATGAACCAAAGTCCCTCCTTGGTTGCTTATCCAGTCATATATTGGGTGCGTACTAAAAAAAGTTGAATGCGTTTGCATTTTTTGAGGATTGATGTTAAAAGGGTTTCATTTTAAAAACGAATGAATGGGTTTTCAAATATTCCCAGAGCTACACGGCAGTTTGAGTCCTGACTCTTGAATCCTGACTGCTACTGTCCACGATGCATGAGTGGAGAAGGCCTTCTAGTGGACAAAGGCTGCGTTACATGCACCCTTCGAAAAACTCTACTGTCCAGTTTGTGAATCTCATCCAAAGTACAAAAATCATAAGCCTAATTTCCCTGGTGTGTAAAATATCAGCAGGATTTAATTTAAGAGATCAAAATTGATTGATGCTTTTATACAGGGCCCATACGAACTGTTCTTTTTTCTGCTCATAGTGAGTGTCTCCAAGTTCACTTGCAGCGTCCTCCCAAAGTTGCTTTTAAGGCCGCATGGCAACGACCAAACGTGCCTCCAAAATTCACATGAAGCCTATTCAGATTTACCATGGTATATGTGGTCCATGGACACTACATGAATAGGAGCCTTTGAAGGTGTCAAAGGACTGCAAAATTGTCTATCTAGAATTTGAAAACTACGTGTGGTCGAGTTACATCATAAGTGACGTTGCGTGGCCGAAAAATGCAGCCTTCAGAGGACGTTGACGTTGGAAAAGTGTGAATTCACCAGATAATGCGATCAACTTCTACTTTCTTCCCTTCACAACCAATGTAAATCGTGAATTTCTCCATTGCGACACGAATAAAGGTTTTCTTATACTTTGACACAAAAAGACATTGTGGACATGTACTATCAATCCTTTTGTGCAAATATTTTGTGATGAAAAAAATGATGACTTTATGGCTTGTAGTGTTATCTATTGATAATTGACCATGACAAGGGAGAGGACAAATTGCTTCTCATATCTCAACCTTAATAATCATACTACATTTCATTTTTAAGCGCCTATCAAAACTCTCAAGGTCACTTTACAGTCACAGGATCAGTTTTTCAACCTTACTCAACCAAGTACTGCACGTCATTTGATTGAGGGCCCTACGCAGTCAGGGATTGTATTTTGAACTGAATCAATGTCTTTGTGAACAAATGGTCTTGGGATAATATACCTGTTTTCATGTCATGTCTGAAGGACGTCGAGCTATATAGAGGAGCATCAGTGCCCAATATGTCGATCGTGTTTCGTGTTGATATTTGACATGATATATTGACATATTTTGTTCAGCCTATCGGTCTAAAAAAACAACAACAAAAAAAGGTTTCCCTTTCATCGAAGGCAACGCGTGACCACTGGAAGTCATCAGCGGTCGGCAGTGTGGAACTACAGAGATGTTGCAGTATGTCTTTTATTGCTATTATTATTCTCACTTAGATTTTGTTTCATGTATAATTCACAGAGGCACTGTCAAAGAATGGGAATCTGCAGTGCCAGGGAGAAGCATTTCAAAACGGGACACATGAGGTACGATTGTGAAGAAGCTGCGAAAGTGCCTCTGCATGTGTCAGGTCTCTACAAAGGTAAGAAGTGATTTGCTTTTCACAAACTCAAAGTTTTGTGTCTACTTCATTTTTCTGTTGTATTCAATTTATTGGCCATTGTGGCTATTCCTCATCAGGGCATGTGTGAGAAGAATGTTTATATGCGCGCATGTATGGTAACCTGTGAATCGCAGGAGGTTGGTTGATCCAAAAATGAAATTGTTGGTCAGTTTTACATGAAGAGAAACAACCGAGGATGAAAAATGAACAGCAACAACCATTCTATTCATATTAGGTCTTTAATGTTGTTTCAATATTAAAAAAAGCCATTTAACACAGATTATGTTGACCATAAAATATTTCCTTGATGAACAGCTTGATGAATCTCAGTTTCAGTAACATTAAGCCAACTGGCTCTATTTATTAGTTTCTTTTTAAATTGTCAAATAAAAAGGTGCCTGCTAGGCAAGGATATATGCAAACAGCTGTAAAGAGAGGCAATCCCGGTTTACGCGAGTAACCTCTCTGGAGGTTATCACTGAGCCACACGTGTATCAACAATAAGTAAAAACAGAGGGCACAGAGGAAGGATTACCAATACAGTAAGAGGCTTGAAATTATAACCGGTACAGTCATTACGATGACATAAAAAGTGTCAATTTATCTAGAACGTTTGTCGAACATGGAGCAAAGGGCTATAGGGTACATCGCTTCGGTACAGAGACAAGAAAACAAAAAAAAAGTTGCGGTTTTTTTTTGGGGGGGGATGGTGAGGGGGTTGGGTGATTGTTGCCCTGGAAAAATATTGTTGCTGGAATCACACCAGGGCAGTGCGAATGAGGTGCAATGGAGAGATTTTTGCTGTCATGACTCAGCTTCAAATGAATAATATGAAAACTTTGAGCGACATACTGGTGGTCTAGTTCACAATTAAACAGTGCAAGAGTTGGCAAAAGATTGAGGTCAGTAGATTAGAAAAAAATGGCACATTTTCAGAGAAGAATAACACATTTCTCTACGTTATTTTTTTTTTAATAATGATTTCCTTTGTTAGTTCCAAAAGAGTCAGATATGGCGAGAGGAGTGAATGTCAGCAACTGTACAATGAAACTTATCTCAAAATATTGACTGCACGGGTGATTATATACAAACGTTTGGAATCTTAGTTTGGCTTCATTCATTCATGTACAGGACAAGTTGTACAGTAAGTTTCTCTTTTGCACAGCCAGCTTACATCAGGGGTATCCAAATTTATTGCGAAGGGGGCCAGATTTGTTGTGTCAAAAATGTAGGGGGGGGGGCAACTTTGGCGGACATTCTTTACATTTAACAGCATTTAATTGAAATACAGTTCAGCGAGCCATTCTAGATGACAGCACTTAGCACACGCAAGTAACAGCATGACTGCTCAATGTATTAATTCTACGTGTGGGCTAGACGTTAGGATGAAAATTGACCACGGGCCGCATTTGGCCCGTGGTCAATTTTAAGATGTCTTAAGATGAATGCACCTGATCTAAGCGTCGCAAGGACCAACGGATAAGGACACCTTAATTAAGCGAAAGACTTTCAGAAATGAAAACAACAATGTCAAAACAAATTAACAGTAGTGTTCAGAGTAAGATATGACATACATTGGCTGAGGTCAAACATTTAGCCTGATGTGTTTTTAGTAAGTGAAGGAATCACAGAAGTAGATCACAAGCTCGCAAGAATAAATGATCAGCTCAGTTGATCCCGAGCAAGCAACTAAAAGTGGTTGTTCTTCATGATTTCACGCTGTGTGTTTGCTTTTGTTTCTCCTTACTTCCATCGAATACGACAATAGTGTTTGGTACAGTGGAACCTCCAAAGAGCAGCCACAATCTGTTCAATACGCTGGCCAAAACCATCAAAAAAACTTGCTTCACTCTATAAGCAGTTATTTCAGTATCATTCCTATATGTCATACAGTTACACATTGAAAAAAAAAACTCAAATAAATTATCCGTACAAAAAACAAAAGGAGCTCCGCAGCTGACGCTACTCAGGCCCTAAATACTGCATAACTAATACAGCAATGCCTTGAGATACGAGTGACCCGAGTGATGTTTTTTTTTTACTGCTAAGAAACAAAAAAATAAGATATGACTGGTGAAACATGGCACGGCAAAGATTTATTATTTGAAGCAGAACATTATGGAGTACTTTTTTTCTTTAAATAATATTTATCAGATTTCTTTGGGGCAGGGTGTAAGGATTAATGGCATTACTATTCGTATTATTGGGGGGGGGGGGGGGATTAGCGTTTCTATGGAATGAATTCAAATCTTATCTCAAAGCACCACTGTATTAAGTAATACTGCTTACACTTTAAAGAACTGTAACAGAAGATTCATATATAGAGGGAAGAGCAAAGTATTTCAACAGTGACATTGACACCTGGTGTTGTTTAAATGCTTTTTAACTGGGAAAGATAAAGCCCTGTAACAACTGTATTGCCATATTGTAAAGAGTAGCCAGACCTGTCCAGTTCTATGGTGATCATATTCGCACGTTCCATAATTGACATCACTCAAACATTCGCTGAGGTTGCATGCGACATCACACATAAGCATTTGAATTAGGTTTTACCTGACTTGAGGAATAATTTGGATTGAAATCCCCACTGTTCCACTTTTTGCGGGTTCCAATTTGGCGGTTCCACTGTACATATAACTCATGTTTCAGTTTTCACAATGTGAAACTTCATTCATCTACTATCAGTAAACTTAAAACAAACAAGCACACACACGCACACACACACACACACACACACACACACACACACACACACACACACACACACACACACACACACACACACACACACACACACACACACTAGTCAGGAAACAATGTTTTTTCATGTCAGTTGAGAAAGAGAAGGCTATGATTAATTCAGTGCGGTAAAGGTAAGGTATTGAAGTTGGAATTGGTATGAAGTGAACCTGAGCTGACTGGTTTGAAAAGGTAGATTTGTTTTGAATTGAAGATACTGCTGTGAGTCAAGTGTACTTGGAGTACTTCCTCCACTGTCCCCAAAAAGAAACAAACTTTCAGGAAATTACAGCTTCCATCAGAACAGTATTCACAGTAACAATACAAAAAAATAAATGAAAACTGAGATCCAACGTCTGCATAGACCTTCCTTTTTACTGTTCTTTTCATTTCAGTAGACTATCGAGCAGCACCCAAAATCTTATCTGTTAATAAGCAAATAATAACAGCAAAAAAAGAAGAATTAAACATTTGTTATTGACTAATTAAGGGGAAATGCAGCAGAACCTGTTTACTTTGCTTTATTTAGAGGACGAGTTACGTTGTGTGGCAAGGTAGAATGAGCTTACAGTGTATACCTCATGCATGAAAAACTCATGCAGTCAATACATTGTAATCTAACCTTTGAAAGTTTGCCAAGTGGGATGTGAAATAATAATAGTACTCAGTCAATCTGACCACTTGTGTTTTATGCTTAAATGCATATTTTGGTACTCCATGATTTAGTTCACCTGTTAGAGCAGATACCAGTGAATGTACTGTAAATCTCACTTCAGCTATTTTTTAAAATATGTAATTTGTGAATGTTTGAGTAATAATATTAAGCAATGTATTCATCATGAACCAAAAAAAAAATTGAAAAAATAGATGTTGCTTGTTCTATTTGAGGATAAGTTAGCTTCTGTGGCTAGCTGGAACTAGGTTGATTGTTTCATCACAAGATTTATTTAGTTAGCAAATGATTGTAACGTTAGCTTAGTCCAACTTTCTCTTGTGTCATTGCCACACTCATTTGAGATTCAGCTCTTGACCACTTATGGATCACAAGAAACGAACGTTGTTATTACAATATTCTATATACTATGACGAAAAAATGTCAGAGAAAAGGTAATACATCTTATATCGAAGGGCTCTGGTGTAGAAACCATTGGGGTGCGAGTTCCTGTAAGACAACATCACTCGCAGTCCATGGACTATTTGTTCCAGCGGCTTTCGAAGGATCGATCATAAGACCCTGTGGCATTTAATCTGTGGCGAGGAAGACTAGTGTTTTTAACAAGATGAGGAGAGAATGATGTGAGAATCGGTTCCATTTTCATTAGCTACCTGGGGTATCCTTTTGTTGTTATCATTGTTTTTTGGAGCACATACAATGGGTGATGTGGTTATGGTGTAATGGCATAGTATTGATAAAGATATATCTGCTTGAAGGAAAGTAGGACTATGTGACAGTCTATTTCCACTCAGTCCCTGTCCAACCTCTTGACAAAACACTGCCAACTTTATAGGGAGCAATACGGCTCAGAACTTTTGACATTGCCTCACCATCTGAAGTGACAGAGTGCACAGACTCCTTCTAACCTGCTACATGAGTAAGAAGCAAGACTCAACTGCTTACTTTTAAGATGCGGCATTTGCCATTCCCCCGTTATTTACGTTTCTAACTGTGATCCAAAGTGTACTCCCTCAACCAGTTCCCAGGTAAACAAAACGACAGTTCTGAACCATGGCTGCAATTCACATGAAGGCTCAAGGGGCTTAAGACGTTGGATAAAAGAAGGAATCCAAGGATTAGACAATAAAACAAAAGAAGATAGATTAAAGCTTCCCTTCTCATCAGATGACCCAGTTCAAATTCTCCATTGAATAAAATGGTAGCTGGGTAGAAAGCAGAGATTCTTCCCGCAAGGGGAACGTTCTAAGAGGGTTTGAAATGTAAATGTAGAAAAATTGTATCATTAAGATGACCCGATCTTGATAAAATATTGTGACAAACTGTGGGCGGGAAAAAAAAGTCCTCAGTGATGAAAGTCACAGATTATGTTTCGTTGTTTAGAACTCTTCTCCCCCAAATCTGAAAACAAAAGTCTAAGAGCTGAAGCATTTGGAAAGTAAATCCAAATTCAAATTGGTTTAGTGTTATCTATCAAGCACACATCATTAAATGCAATATGAAAAACATTTTCCTTGTGCGCGTGTAGGAAAAACATCCTCGGTTACACTTCTGTCTGCTGTGGAGCTGACTGGCTCATTGTGTGTGGTTTTTGCCTCGAGCGATATTATCAACATAATGCACTACATGCTGTCACGACTAGAAGCCAACATATCATTGAAAGCACTTGTTTTCTAGTTTGAAGGCACTGGTCTCAATCACACTTACTGATAAGTAAGTACACTGTAAAATTACTTGTTTTAATTACATTATACATTAATTACATGTATTTTGTTGTAAAGTGAAAAATCGGCGGACGCACACGATTCATAGGCAACAAGGACCAGGCCAGCCTGCGTCGAATTGATGGCCATCATAACTGCTTTCACTAAAACGTCCCAAATGATTAAATGAACGGGTATATACTGCCAATAAGTGTTTTACATGAAAAACTAGGTCTGGGGTTGGCAACCTGGGTCCACTCCACATTTGTGTCATTAAAAGGTATACTATTTGGACTTCTCAGTCAAAGCAAAATGTGAACTCGGATTTTGAGGATAAATCCCAATTGTAAAAAAACAAAAATCTCATTTCATTCCTCTTGGAGGATATTTTGCTTCCTTCTCAGACTGTGTTTTGCTTCATCTCCTTGACTTGTGTAGCAATGAGCCTTCTTATCGTCCCTAATCCGGCTTCAAATTTGATTTCTTTTAAGAAACACCCAAGCAAGGTCAAGGAGGAGGGCAAAATCAATGGTCAGGCAACAAGACAGTCCCATCAGTGCAATCAGGAGAAGGAAAATCTAAGGATGAGAAATTGTCCTTAGAGAGAACAAATGGGAAAACCTTTGTACACGTTATGTACAAAAGTATTCTAAGAAACCGATACAAATCAGATATGTGTCTCAGCATCAGTGTAGCCGGGCAGCATGTCTCCATTGGAGCAGCTCTTTGGAGATGGTTGGGCGCTGGGTAACATGCGAGTTGTCGTCTCTTCTGGCGCTGCAGGCGTGTTGCCACGCTCTAGTCGGCGGTGAATCAGAGGAACAAAGAACAGCACCACCCCTCCGATAATGGGGGGCACACCAGCTAAAGAGAAGGCTACTTTGTAGTCCTCCAAGTAGTCGTGAAGCAAACCTGTGAAGTGGAAAGAGAATTGATTGTATGTGTTCAATTAAGGAATTCCTGGTTAATGAACTTCTGAATGTTTTCCTTGTGGTTGTTCAGTTTGGTTTTTTTTCCAATCTGATTTCATCTTCTCTGTGCTTCATCTTCTAATTTAATTAACAAAAAGTGTAAGTACACACAAAAGCCAAAAGTAACGTACGTGTACATATCGTGTATATATAAAACCCTGCATGCATACATATAATAAACCTGCAGAAAATGTTCACTTGATATATCACTGAACTTGGAACCCACACATCCTGCCCGCTATGGTAAAATTGATTCATATTTGGTCCAATTACAGTCGTGAAATGTCAGTCACAGCTGTGCACTCAGGGGAATGCAAATGTTCTTCCACTGAGAAAATTCTGCTGTTCAATTTACAAAATGTGTGATCAGTGGTTGAACATGGTTAAAACGTAATGAACTGACATTGTATCTATAACAGTAAAATCTATTTAAGAAAGACAAAAATGTTCCACCCAGTTGGGTAAGACTACACAGAAAAAAATCTGTTGGATTTGCTTCATTCGGAAATCTAGATCAGTTGTAAATGACTAAAATTGTGTTTACTTCTTCTTTTCCTTTCGGCTTTTCCCTTCAAGGGGTCGCCACAGCAAATCAGTTTCCTCCATCTTTAGAGGTTTGATCCGCATGTTGAAATATGTTCAAGGACGACAGTACAAAATGAATTTATCATGTCAAACTGATTTACATATCCAAATTAAGCACATCATTTTGTTGTTTTTTTAAAGCTGAGTCATTTCGAGATATTTCTTCCTTTGTGTGTGGCCGTCTTGTTATCACTGGAGACATCGACGCTTGAGAATCCAAAAATTGAAGCACTGCTATTGATATTAAAACATAACTCGATAAAAGCTTGCTCGCCACCTCCTCCTTGACACACATGCACAGTATTTATCTGGCCGCAGTTTCTTACAAGTTATTGCTTTTCTTTTCTTTTCTTGTTTTATTAATAGGTGCGAGAAATTTCCATATGCATCTCTCAGGCCCCACTTTGTGCATAGGCAGCATTGATAAGAAAGACCCCAGCAAACACATACAAAACCCATCACAGCTTTCAATCGATTAAAACAAACCAAGTGTGTAAATACAGTAATTCATTACTCATTCAGTCACTTACTATATTGGAGATAAAAAATGTCCATCTCGAGGAATGTTTAAAACATATCGTCACGCACCTCAGATCTTTAAATTGAAAGTCTGATTCCAAACAGATGATTGTTGCATCTTTTTATTCATACTTCAGGTATGAAATTAAAAGGAATGGCCAATCCCATCTTAAAAGGATGTGCTTTCTTTCTATGTGATGTGTTGTTATTGGCTCATTTTACTTATTGTGTCGACATGTAAAAAAAATAACTCCATCAAATTACTAAAACGTATAAAATATATCAGGCCCTTTCTAACTTCCTACTGCCAGCCGAGCAAGTTTTACAGCTGCGCTTCAGCTGTTCGACACCTCCTCTGTTTACATGTCACTGTCACATGAATGTGACTTGAACCAGTTTGCAAAGTTGGAGGGGGAGAGTTTTGCTGCCAAGTCCATCCGACTTGTTGCTCACAAAGGTCTATGTGTGTACAACATAATGTGAACACAGGAATATTCTTGTAATTACTGACACAAATGAATGCCTATGTTTTTGTTACGTCGTGACTTCCGTGCAAATCAGCTTGTGCCCTAATGCTTTTGAAAAGCCTTTACAATGACCTAAATATTGATTCAGGGTGTCAAATCCAAATTCACAGTGGGCTAACATGAAAACCTGGAACACAAGTCGCAGCTCAGGCTAACTTTAATACTGATAGAAATTTTTAAATTGTGCACATTTGCCCAGTCAGACTTCATCAAACAGTTAAAGACTGGTCATTGCAATTCTTCAGCTTTGCCATCTCTCACCTTAAAGTGATAGCACATGTTGAGGAATTCAGAGCAAATTTCACCAGAAAAGATTTCAACTGTTAGCAATAGAATCCTTTGGCTCTTATGAAATAACTCATGTTATGCTAATGCCACTGACATGTGCAGAATCTTCAATGACGAGCCTTTACGGTAGCTTCACATGTAGCTTTTTCTTGTTTGAACATAGTCTGCTATAAAAACTAGTCGTTTTCATCTCCGCTACTTTCATGGAGCCTTCTGCTTTTCATACATGTCGTTGTACTTGTCGAGGTGTTTGATTTCAAAGTGTCTATTTATATTTTACTGTATTCTTTCATTACAGCCACTGTGGAACCACAAATAAAACAAACAGCACTTGGGCACAATCCGGCATATTATTTTTACAAGAACAAGATGAGCTAAAGCTCGACATGCTGAGGAAAAAAAGCACCGTATTTTTTATTTGAAAGGAGATTGTGGCTACCTGAAAAAAATTCCCACTTTTGCCTGAAAACAATAATCAAAACACATTTGTTTTACATTTTAATTGTGCGACCGGTGTTCAAATTAAGTATACAATATTCATCGAACTTGTTTTCAAGATGCCTTTGTGGAAAAGATTTGTCTTCACCTGTGTTTTGTTTTCAGGAAGCAAGCATTGAAGTTTACGATGTGGTGATATTTTGTACTTGTAGCCACTTGTAGCCAGTTCAGCTTGTATATGCATTCACCGTCTAATATGGTTCTTTTTGTGTTCTTTTGACTTCAAGATGGCGTCGTGAGACTGCCTTTCCAGCCACTCCTGGATTTTATTTTTCTGCTTCTTTCTTTGCTTTCCTCTTCCTTTGATAACTTTGCTGCTGGGAAATGTAAATTTCTCCACTGCGAGACAAATATAATAATAATAATAATAATAATAATAATAATAATAATAATAATTAATTATTATTATTATTATTATACATTTCATTCATAAGCGCCTTTCAAAACTCTCAAGCTCACTTTTCAGTCACAGGATAAGTTCTTATGTGGGTGAGCAGCGGCAGCCACACGCGCTAGCATTCACTCAAGGTACACCCAATTGAATCCAAACCAAACAATACCCACCCTCTCTCTCTCGCTCGCTCGCTCACTTTCAGACACACACACACACACACACACACACACACACACACACACACACACACACACACACACACACACACACACACACACACACACACACACACTATTCATTGATTGTCAAGTGTTTTACTTTGCTAATATTGATCAACTCACAACTCAAACTTCAAAGCTTCATTTCTTCACTCTTCCTTTCATCACTTTCCTGCTGTGAAGTGTAAATGTCTCCAGTGTGGGACTAATGAAGGCTAATCTAATGTATTCTAAACTTCAGCATTACAGTCCTGAGAAAACAGATTGAAAAGAAATCTAGTCGTTCACCTGCAATGGGTGGGCCTGCAGTCATTGGAAGAGACATGAGGCCGAGCAGGTATCCTATTGCCTGTGATGCCTGCATGGGCCCAACCAGCTCAAATGCAATGGGAGCCATCATGGTGAGAAAACATCCATCACACAGTCCCAGGAATACACATACGACTACAAGTTGCTCAAAGAGAGAACACTGAGGGATCATAATTGACATGATTCCCAGGGCTATAAAGGATGCCACCTAAAAAGACAAAGGAAAAATGTTACAATGATCCTATTGAGTGCCATTGTTTGTGCATGTCTATATCCTAATATGAACTGGTGGAATGGTACAGACTTCAGATCCACTTAATGTAAGGAAACTAAGGTTTAAAACAATGCTCATAAAGTTTAAGGTTTTTGACAGCCACACTTTCACACTAAAACAGATACTACTTCCTTGAGGGATTTTCCTAGGTCCACATGCATCCGATGCAACATATGGTTTTTGGCCTTTAAAGGACAACCGTCACTTTTTTGTTTCCTAACTGACGTTTTATAGCATCTAAAATACCCAAAACACGCAGTATGGTATTTTTAGTCAAATGCAAAACACCAATAAAAATGACTTAAAGTGTCCAAAATCTGCAAAAAAATTGAGCTACAATTGGGCATTTTCAGAAAGTCCCGCCCCCAGTTCGTGACGTCACGCCAAGACGTCTTGCATTGCTGGAGAATAAAAACAATGGCTTCAGATTCGGAGTATATGCTTGCCTGTTACACATCCAGTTATGAATAGGATTCAAATAGTTTTGAATAGGAGTTTGCAATCGATTAAAGAATTTATTCCGTGTCATTTTGAGGCATCTGGACTGCAATGTAGCGTCCCAGAAAAGAGGCAGAAAATGGCGACCTCTTGTAGACATGACAGTGTATTGCGTTTCCACAGGCTGATAAATTCCTTATAAGGAGCTTGGACGCCCTTTTCTGGCGCAACACGAGGTTTTCAGACCAAACAAGCATTGACGTGATGGAAGGACTGCTACTACGTGTCCTTTTTTTCGGTCAGGGACGTTCCTTCAGTGATGTCACGTACGGACTCGTCACCAACTCAAAAACAAGACTGACAAAAACTTCCGGAATATTCAGCACAAGTCTTAAAACGTAAAATATAGCTATATGCGGTGGAATCTTTGTAAAATACACTCAGTAGAAGTCATTTGAAGCCATTTTACAAATTATGGACACAACTTGTCCAGAGACGTCGGTTGTCCTTTAAGGTTACATTATTGCACAGCTGCATGGTTGGATTGCAAGCATTAAAATGTTTTTTTTGTCTGCTGGCATGACGTACAGGCAAGTCATAATTTCAGTTGGCAAAGGGATTCGACATCTGAAAGACTCACACATCAAGAAAGCCTTGTGTGTTTTTGTACTTTGTGCCTTCTAAAATGTCTCATTTTGTGTTTTAAATTAAGAGCAGTCTTTCTGAGCAAGGCTACAGACTAGCGAAGACGTAACATGTTCACTTAAATGTCTCGGTCTTTAATTTAAGGTGAACACGTAAGAACACCTTCAGCAGAAATTGAAAAAATCTCTTGGTAACAATATAAGCAAGGCACATTTGAGGACAGTGACAATGTGTTGTAATTTGAAACGCTGAGTACATGAGAGACACAGTGCAAGTTCACCTTAAACCCACTCGATTAGGCTGGTCTCTTTCTTTTCTACTCTCTTCGTAGTGACTCACCCCTAACAATATCCAGCAGTTTTTCATTCTTGGACTCTTGTGTGAATGCAAATTAGGAACGATTTACAGCCAAACTATTTCAATTTACACTGAATGAACTTTGCTTCAGTGTACTTTGTTGATGCCAAGGGCCCCATTTCAGTGGGCAGATTAAGTTAATAGTTGATTCAAAGTTACTGATGAAATATGCAGGTCATTGTCCTGTCTTTTCGAACTACAGCACACTGTGTTCTCACGATCCTCACAATACAAAGGCTGATTACGTATTACCTTGGCAAAGTATTACATTCAGAAAAAAGAGATGAAGACAAAAGTGAACATGGATGGCCACTAATGACTACAATGTGATACAAACGTGAAATGTAAAAAGCTGTATGGATTGTGTTTTTTTCTGAAACGAAAGAGATACAATCACTGATTGAGCTGGGATGTTTTAGGTTTCAACTAAATGTTCAAGTCTGAGACAATGGATTCAAACTCTCCAGTTTCATTCATTTCCTGACCTGCATGTAGATTTTCTGCAGACCTGGAATAAGGTCTCCAACTTTGCCAAAAGTGAGACGCCCCACCCCCGATGATGCTCCAATGCACACAAGAAGTACCCATTCCTTCTCGGTACCCTTGAACTGCTCCTTGACAAAGTGCATCTGTCACACAAAGAAAAAGACAGATGGAGTCATGTTGGTGCGCCGGATGACTGTCACAATGTCATGGATACAACTTTCCTTCTGTTTTTGTCGATACTAAAACAAGTTGATTGATTGAGCACTTGGTCAATTATCCCACCATAAATTTCAAACATTAACTGTCGCAACAATATAGCAGGAATATACAGTATGTGAATATTTTTTATGGATATAAAACAAGCCACTCCCCAGAAGCCCTAAGGCAAAACCACTCTCTGATGTCTTTCCTGAACATGCTGAACTATTTGCTCTACTTTGAACACTTTTGGTATGCATGAATAGCCACTGAACAGGCACGGTTCAGGACACAGAGGGGCCATACAGGAGACTCTTCCTGAAGTGGTCAAGTCATTACAAAGACCGGGGCTGTGTTTGCACTTGGGCCTGGGCCTGAAACAACACTTTTGGGAGAGGGAGGGCGAAGCATGAACATCCCATATCTGGATACGACATTGTCAACTTCACACCCTTGCCTGTCTATGTTGCATACTCAATATTTACTCCTGTTTTGCAAATCGCAACAACAATTTAAATAATTACACTGCAAGTGTATATTGATACTATACTACTCTTTCATTGTGAGTAACAGCTAATGAGAAGTTATTATAGTACTTCTTGCCAATTTTGTGTAGTATAACCCTCCAGACAGGAACATTTCTGATCATTAAACCAGTTCACATTCTGGTCCCAAGGCCAAAAGAAATTTGCAATTTTCTGTGGAGTACAATCCTGAAATAAAGGCTCTTGTTTCTGACAGTAATTTCATCTGTGCTGTATGTCATGCATATTAGCATATTTGACAATAAAGCTGACTTTGACTTTGAAAACGGACAGACTAAATATATAAACACGTGATTACAAAAGTGCCATATATAAATGTCGTTCTGTCCCCCCCCCCCCTTCCACACACACACTCAAATACTATGTCATATGGTAGTGGGCTCTAAATTGCTTGATTCCCAGTGTACATTCCATACTGAAAGCTGATAACGATATGGCATGCGTTATTTAGCGTATGGTTTTTGAGTTCAACATGGAAATATGTTTAATTTCTGTGGTATGGGAAAACATAATCAACAAAGAACAGGCTGACTTATAATTTTGTTGGTCCTGATTTTGAGACAGGTATTAAAAATTATGCATGCAATGGAACAAGGGCATAATGTTCTTACCAGATGGACATAAGGCACAAAGTAGCCCAATACAGCTGTCGCAACTCCAAATGCCCACACACGGTAAGTGAGGATATGAAACACTCGCAGGTTGAAGTACTTTCTGACCCATACCAACGCCTTGTGCCAACAGATCCCACTTTGAGGAGTCACCCCTGCCTGTTTTTGAAAATCTGCAGGGCCTGTCGGGCCCATGCAAAGTCCAGCTGGTAGCAACGGCTTGAATGTTAATGCCAGAAAGGCCTGCACAAGCATGAAGAGGCTGAGGATCTGGAAGGTTCTGCTGAGTCCCAGTGGCTCCACGACTTTGTTCAGCAAAACCGGGAGACCCATGGAGAAGAGGCTGGCACCTGCCGTCACCACGCCATTGGCAAATCCCAGGCGCTTGCGAAAGTAGTGGCCGAGGATGACCAAAGAGGGCTGGAAAGCGAAGGAGGATCCGCAGCCAAACAGTATGCCATAAGTAAAATAACGGAGGCTCAAGGAGCTGGGAATAGAACAAACAAAGGCAAATTCATTGGGACCACGACTAAATCACTCATTTACCATTTTTTCACATGGAAACATATTTTTAAAGATTATATTAAATGATTGTGCAACATGAAAGCTACATCTATTGGTTGGAGCCGAACAGTTAAATATTTCAACATTATAAACATTCACTCATTCAACGTTGATTTTTGACCTTGCTGCTTACACGGAGCAATTTCTTCAGTTTCCACATAAAGTGTTGGATTATTTGTTCAGGCAGTTGTTCACAAAGACGTAAACCTCAACCCATCCTAACTTGTGAAAAACTGAGTGTCGAGGATGCTCTTTAAACCTAATCATGACATTCACTTTTTCCATATGCATTCATCGGTTTGGAGGTTGAAGTTTTGCAAGTCATTGTAGTCTGTCTGAATTGACATTTAAACTATGTCTCAGATTCATTAAAATTTAATTTGAATTTGATTTTTTAAATTTGAATTTAGCTTTTATTTGGTCTCTCGTAGGAGAAACATGTCTCAGAGGACAGGCCCCCCGTGGTATTACATGCATTGGGCAATACATACCACATATAATATACAAGATACATGGGACAATACACAGAACAGGACAATAAATACTCTACAGACATTGGACAACACATTAGAGGCATATGCACACACCACTCTGCCCTCATGTCCTCCTGTTTGTTTGTCTTCCTCCCTCTAATCATTTGTTAACTAAGCTGTAGCCTGCAATATGAATGCATTTTTATATAAATTTAATTCGCAGACAAAAGTCATTTACTTTCTTCCTGTGATTATAAAATTGGATTGGGAGTGTAGCGCATGGGAGGAAGGAGTGTCTGAAAATTTATTGGTCTCTTGAATAACGGTCTGGCCATATATGTCCTGGGGTGATGGGAGCAGCCCATTTCTTTTCCCTGCTCTCTTAACCAACCTTTAGATCGAACAGTTAGGTTCCCAAACCAACCTGTTATTTGAAAGGACTGACTCAATGGTTGCTCCATAAAGACAAACAAAATGCTTCGCTCAACTCCATATACGTATTCTCAAACATAGCAAGAAATGAAGGCGCTGATGAATCCTCAAACATACATTTGGTATGTGTAGCAAATCCTGCCATTGATTTAAATCGCAAAGTATTTGTAAGAGGAGACCTGCTTGATATTTGTGCCATTAACAGAGATGGGCTATGGTCTCCAATTGATTTTGGGTCAAACACCATTTCGTCAGTTTTTTTCCCCCACATTTATGCTGAGATGGTCCTATTACACCAATCAACATATGTGTCAAACCTATCACAGTGGCTACTAATGCCAGAGTCCCCTGTGTGCAGACTAAGCACAGCTGTATCATCATGTGTGTGTGTGCTCATAGCACACACACATGCAACCATGATGCTCAAAAGCCTAGTGTTTGGTTTCAATTAAACAGGAAATGCTTGTTTTGCAATTGCTCTAGTATAGAATAATCTAATCTCATTAGCCAGATGCATTTTCCATAAAAAAAAATATGATACATCTCATCCTGCTATTCATGCTAGGAGTCACTATGTTTCAATTTCATGGATTGGAATGGATCCCTCAGGCACCATGCATTTCTGAGTGTTTTAGAATGGGGGTTTAAATATTAACATTTACAAAGTTATAGTAAGCGTCCCCTCAAGGAACAACAAATCGCTGGTTCAGAAGAGATTGGCTCAACAGCTAAACATATGACCTGTTTCAAATTAAATTAGATTTCTGTTCATTATGGTCCAACAGTGAAGAATTGAAGAATCTTATTTGATTGGTCTAGTAGAGAATGCATTAGGATACATTTTGGCCCAAAACATGAAACTCATGAAATCCTTTTATTTGTACTACTATTCATGAATGGGGAGCAAATATAGCTTACTTTGCAAAGGATGTACTGAGCAATCCAATGAAAGCCAGGAGAGCCCCACTGACAGCAGTTTTCCGACAGCCAAAGTGGTCCGTGAACATGCTGACCACCGGTGAACAGAAGAATATCATCCCCATGGCGAGGGATCCGACCCAAGCTACAGATAATAGACACAGGAGGTCGGATTGCATTAGATCATTGACATCGATATACATTGCCTGAAGAACGTGAAGGCAAACAAACAATTGCACCACAATAAATCAAAGTGTGTTTTAACAGGCGAAATGTTCTTCAAAAGAAATAATTCAAAAAAAGCAAATCAAATGGCTTTGTCTGACAATAATAATAATACTCTAACTTTTTCCAAATATAATGCAACGAAAGGAGAACGATTATGACAAAAACTACTTCACTCATTTTACTGTGTACAATGGATTTAAATGGTGTACATAATACGTTTCAAAATACTGATAGCTCGATAATTGATAATTGACAGTTGATAATTGTCCAGACCCGATATTTGACATTTTGGCATTTTTGCTTGATAAGCAAGCTCTGCATAAGCCTGAAACCATCATTATCAACTGAATCATATGTGATGGAGTTGGGAGAGATCTAAAACATACAGAGTAATGCTCTCTCAAGGAACCAACATTTCCTACCTCTTAATTATGGATGTTGGGATTGGGCTTTTGTTTGCTGCGACTTCTGTGCAACAATGGACTGCACACCCGCAGCACCATCTGATCATAAATCTATGTCTGGACTACAAAAAGCCTGCCCAGGTTTGGCCGAAACCACAGGTGGTTCTACTCAACCGACAGATATAAGCAAGCTCTTGAGTAGAATCATCTGTGTCTAAAGCCAAACGGTGCCAGATTTTTTTTATGCTCTGTACCTAGATTTTACACTTCTGCTTCTAATAGGTTGCTTGTGCAATGAGTATAAACCAATAAGAACTAAATACCACAAGTAGCCAGACAAGGGTAAGGCTACAGAGTACTGTATATGAAAATTGTAGTAAATATCGGTCTTCTAAGACTCACAAATGACTTTCATATGAGCCTGTTAATGAACAAGAAATTAAATTCAATGAATACATTATGAAAACAAGCAGGAGGTCTTCTTGCCTCCGTCAGGTGCCTCACCTTAAGGCTGAAGCTAAACACTCACATTTCCCCAGAGAGAAGATTAGCCACTTGAAATAAATACAGTTAGCGAAATAGTTATAAAAGTAGGTGAGTGTGTCAGCCACATGATAAACTGGTGCGGAAATTGACAGCAAAGCATGAAAGTATGGTTTTAGAAAACCTTTGGGATATATTACACTCTTTCTGCCACACAGGGCATGTGTGGTGGAGACGGCAGGTTCATGTAAGGATACACAAGAAGGACAGAACATTCATAAACAGCAATGGAGAGAAGGCACAGTTTTGTTGATTCGAAATTCATATCTCTCGCCAGTAGCTCCTCTGCGAATGCTCTTTTCGCGTTTTGTACTTTCACAATAAGAGGCGTGAAGAATTAGAATCTCAGTTCTATTGAATTTTTGGAAAGCTTTGGTTTCTGTTGCTTGGTATATTTAATTGTTTGTTTTCGTTTAAAATAAGAACTGCCTGATAGCTCCCTGCACTTTTTAACATGTTTTTTTCTATCTTCTAAGCTAAAAAAACTTTAATATGCATGGTTCAAATCACCAAGGCTCTCTAATTAAAAGTATTGAAACAGTTAATTATCTTATTTTTAAACAGTTTTCTGGTCATTATTTGGCTCGTCTGATTGTATGTATATGTTTCAAAATAAGAGGCATTTTGTGAGCTTTTTCCTCTCGCTAGGTTGGATATACAGTATCATTTAAGAAAATGTGTGATTCATTGCATCTTTTGTATCATCAGAATGTGGAAAGACAGGCAGTGGTGCAATGTCCATGAAGTTACAAAAGAGCAGAATAAATGACCATACAGTCGCAGTATTCAAATGTAAACAAACAACTGTTGGGTCTTAGTTACCGGGAGAGCAAAGGTGTAGTCACTCTGAGATCTACCAGTCTTGGAGGCTGTATGTTTCCAAATACAGTGCCCCCTTTGAACCCCCAGAGCACTGAGATGAACTGAACTACTACTGACATATGGCATATGACAAGCAGGTACGTATTTCCCCTTGTTGGTGGAACGACTGCAACAAATAGTCATTACAGTTGTCCTCAATACTCGTGGATGACTGAATTTGAAATGGGTAACTGATCTCACCCTCGCGTGGAACATGAGAGAGAACATTGGTTCATGCACATAAATAGCTCTGTTTGCCTGTAGGCTGCATAGAATCGGTAAATGGGTGTGTACATAGACCACTTTAAATAACTTATTGTCTGCGTCTTGAAGCTTGACAAGAGAAAAAACGTGAGCTGCTTGGACTTTTTAAAAGGTGGTCCTATTTAGTTTCTTGAATCAGAGGCTCACACCGAATTGAGCCCACATAGCGAGAAAATCCGTTGATTACAACAGGAACAACTATTACACTCTTCAAATAAAACATGTTCAAAATAATTTTCGAATCTGCTTATCCTCACTAGGGCATTTTTTCTCATTTTTTGGTGCATTTGTGTGCACGCTATGTAATAGATGTTATTGCTTCTATTGATCAATGGTGTAAAAATCTGGTAGAGCAGAAGGTGGAAAGGGCTGTCCATGATGAATGTCAACTTGGCCAACATCCTTCTGTCTGCTCCATCCCCAGTGGAGTCCATTTGGTAGCCAAAGACAGACAGAAGCACCTTTCTTCAGCACTTGGTTCAGTCTCATCATTGTGATGTAAGTGAGGCTCCCTCCCCAACACAGAATGACATAAAACACTGCAGAGATTACGGCTACTTTCACGTCTATCACAGTCTTCACATGACCATGTGAGTTGTTTTGGGGGAGGGATTAGTTCAGTGATTCTGAACCATAGCTAAGTAAATGAAGAGTCATTCATTCAATATTTTTAAAATGGTTTACTACAGAATTCTAACTTCTTGGTCTGACTCTGTCCTTTGTGGTTGCATTATGTGATAATGGCCGTTCTCCCATGAGCACTTTACACGTGAACCGCTTTCATCCTGAGACTGCAAAGGTTTTCCAAGTTCCAGTTCCAAAATATTCAAGCGTAAAGCTTAAAACTGTGATACCAAGCCCACTTTTCATTCTTTTCACTCCAATTTGTCCCTGAAGCAATAAAGTTTCTCCAGAGATGAAAATGCTTGTTTTAGAAATAGCTTTCTATGGCATGCCTTTATGTTGTCTACGTGTTCTCACAAGAATTAAGTTAAACAAATGAGGATTTATTGTTGAGGGTTTAATGAACCTACTTTGCATATTTTCGGAACGTGGGAGAAAGCCATTGTGGCCGAAGGAAACTCAAAACAAAAGAGCGTCCCTCCTCATATATCCCCACTGAGTACAAAAGCATTGTGTTTTTGTTCTTCCCTTCAATGTGGTGATTGACAGAGCAGAGTACAGCTGAGTACACACCTTCACATTGCAAAGCTCTTGTGTAATTTTGAACAGTGGGAATTAAACTACTTACGTTGTGTAATTACCGAGAAATAGCAGACCACCGACAAGTAGTAAATAGACCACTCATTTGCTGTAGAAAACATAAACGCTGACCAAAAATCCAGTGATTTAACAGTAGAACCTAACAGTAGAACCTCCGAAGTCCAAAACACTGGAATTGTATAATTTGGAAGAAAAACAAAATTATGAGGAAAACGTGCCTTGATAACAACAAAACATAATGAGGTGATATCAGCAAATATTATAAGACCGCTGTTCAGACAAACAAAGGACTGCTTATGTCTTTTTTGTTTTTTTCGTTTTGTCATATAACACAAAATGTCAGCATATTGCATGTGACATCATATTTCCTGGCAAGACCTTAGTACTGCCACCAAATCATTTCCTCCAGCAGTGTTCTGAAATCCATTTAACTAATGCTGGGCTTTCCTCAATAAGAGCTGCGAAGACAGGAACTACAGTATGTTAGTGTATACTTGTAGTATACTACGAAACAAAAAAATATTGTTGTACTTTACTTGGAAGAAAATGCTACCTTAGTTTAAAAACTGGTTGTATAATTGATTTGGCAAGATAAGACCAGGATTGTTTCTATTTCCCTTATGAAAGCTGATAACGATATGGCATGCGTTATTTAGCGTATGGTTTTTGAGTTCAACATGGAAATATGTTTAATTTCTGTGGTATGGGAAAACATAATCAACAAAGAACAGGCTGACTTATAATTTTGTTGGTCCTGATTTTGAGACAGGTATTAAAAATTATGCATGCAATGGAACAAGGGCATAATGTTCTTACCAGATGGACATAAGGCACAAAGTAGCCCAATACAGCTGTCGCAACTCCAAATGCCCACACACGGTAAGTGAGGATATGAAACACTCGCAGGTTGAAGTACTTTCTGACCCATACCAACGCCTTGTGCCAACAGATCCCACTTTGAGGAGTCACCCCTGCCTGTTTTTGAAAATCTGCAGGGCCTGTCGGGCCCATGCAAAGTCCAGCTGGTAGCAACGGCTTGAATGTTAATGCCAGAAAGGCCTGCACAAGCATGAAGAGGCTGAGGATCTGGAAGGTTCTGCTGAGTCCCAGTGGCTCCACGACTTTGTTCAGCAAAACCGGGAGACCCATGGAGAAGAGGCTGGCACCTGCCGTCACCACGCCATTGGCAAATCCCAGGCGCTTGCGAAAGTAGTGGCCGAGGATGACCAAAGAGGGCTGGAAAGCGAAGGAGGATCCGCAGCCAAACAGTATGCCATAAGTAAAATAACGGAGGCTCAAGGAGCTGGGAATAGAACAAACAAAGGCAAATTCATTGGGACCACGACTAAATCAATCATTTACCATTTTTTCACATGGAAACATATTTTTAAAGATTATATTAAATGATTGTGCAACATGAAAGCTACATCTATTGGTTGGAGCCGAACAGTTAAATATTTCAACATTATAAACATTCACTCATTCAACGTTGATTTTTGACCTTGCTGCTTACACGGAGCAATTTCTTCAGTTTCCACATAAAGTGTTGGATTATTTGTTCAGGCAGTTGTTCACAAAGATGTAAACCTCAACCCATCCTAACTTGTGAAAAACTGAGTGTCGAGGATGCTCTTTAAACCTAATCATGACATTCACTTTTTCCATGTGCATTCATCGGTTTGGAGGTTGAAGTTTTGCAAGTCATTGTAGTCTGTCTGAATTGACATTTAAACTATGTCTCAGATCCATTAAAATTGAATTTGAATTTGATTTTTTAAATTTGAATTTAGCTTTTATTTGGTCTCTCGTAGGAGAAACATGTCTCAGAGGACAGGCCCCCCGTGGTATTACATGCATTGGGCAATACATACCACATATAATATACAAGATACATGGGACAATACACAGAACAGGACAATAAATACTCTACAGACATTGGACAACACATTAGAGGCATATGCACACACCACTCTGCCTTCATGTCCTCCTGTTTGTTTGTCTTCCTCCCTCTAATCATTTGTTAACTAAGCTGTAGCCTGCAATATGAATGCATTTTTATATAAATTTAATTCGCAGACAAAAGTCATTTACTTTCTTCCTGTGATTATAAAATTGGATTGGGAGTGTAGCGCATGGGAGGAAGGAGTGTCTGAAAATTTATTGGTCTCTTGAATAACGGTCTGGCCATATATGTCCTGGGGTGATGGGGGCAGCCCATTTCTTTTCCCTGCTCTCTTAACCAACCTTTAGATCGAACAGTTAGGTTCCCAAACCAACCTGTTATTTGAAAGGACTGACTCAATGGTTGCTCCATAAAGACAAACAAAATTCTTCTCTCAACTCCATATACGTATTCTCAAACATAGCAAGAAATGAAGGCGCTGATGAATCCTCAAACATACATTTGGTATGTGTAGCAAATCCTGCCACTGATTTAAATCGCAAAGTATTTGTAAGAGGAGACCTGCTTGATATTTGTGCCATTAACAGAGATGGGCTATGGTCTCCAATTGATTTTGGGTCAAACACCATTTCGTCAGTTTTTTTCTCCCACATTTATGCTGAGATGGTCCTATTACACCAATCAACATATGTGTCAAACCTATCACAGTGGCTACTAATGCCAGAGTCCCCTGTGTGCAGACTAAGCACAGCTGTATCATCATGTGTGTGTGCTCATAGCACACACACATGCAACCATGATGCTCAAAAGCCTAGTGTTTGGTTTCAATTAAACAGGAAATGCTTGTTTTGCAATTGCTCTAGTATAGAATAATCTAATCTCATTAGCCAGATGCATTTTCCATAAAAAAAAAAATATGATACATCTCATCCTGCTATTCATGCTAGGAGTCACTATGTTTCAATTTCATGGATTGGAATGGATCCCTCAGGCACCATGCATTTCTGAGTGTTTTAGAATGGGGGTTTAAATATTAACATTTACAAAGTTATAGTAAGCGTCCCCTCAAGGAACAACAAATCGCTGGTTCAGAAGAGATTGGCTCAACAGCTAAACATATGACCTGTTTCAAATTAAATTAGATTTCTGTTCATTATGGTCCAACAGTGAAGAATTGAAGAATCTTATTTGATTGGTCTAGTAGAGAATGCATTAGGATACATTTTGGCCCAAAACATGAAACTCATGAAATCCTTTTATTTGTACTACTATTCATGAATGGGGAGCAAATATAGCTTACTTTGCAAAGGATGTACTGAGCAATCCAATGAAAGCCAGGAGAGCCCCACTGACAGCAGTTTTCCGACAGCCAAAGTGGTCCGTGAACATGCTGACCACCGGTGAACAGAAGAATATCATCCCCATGGCGAGGGATCCGACCCAAGCTACAGATAATAGACACAGGAGGTCGGATTGCATTAGATCATTGACATCGATATACATTGCCTGAAGAACGTGAAGGCAAACAAACAATTGCACCACAATAAATCAAAGTGTGTTTTAACAGGCGAAATGTTCTTTAAAAGAAATAATTCAAAAAAAGCAAATCAAATGGCTTTGTCTGACAATAATAATAATACTCTAACTTTTTCCAAATATAATGCAACGAAAGGAGAACGATTATGACAAAAACTACTTCACTCATTTTACTGTGTACAATGGATTTAAAGGGTGTACATAATACGTTTCAAAATACTGATAGCTCGATAATTGATAATTGACAGTTGATAATTGTCCAGACCCGATATTTGACATTTTGGCATTTTTGCTTGATAAGCAAGCTCTGCATAAGCCTGAAACCATCATTATCAACTGAATCATATGTGATGGAGTTGGGAGAGATCTAAAACATACAGAGTAATGCTCTCTCAAGGAACCAACATTTCCTACCTCTTAATTATGGATGTTGGGATTGGGCTTTTGTTTGCTGCGACTTCTGTGCAACAATGGACTGCACACCCGCAGCACCATCTGATCATAAATCTATGTCTGGACTACAAAAAGCCTGCCCAGGTTTGGCCTAAACCACAGGTGGTTCTACTCAACCGACAGATATAAGCAAGCTCTTGAGTAGAAACATCTGTGTCTAAAGCCAAACGGTGTCAGATTTTTTTTATGCTCTGTACCTAGATTTTACACTTCTGCTTCTAATAGGTTGCTTGTGCAATGAGTATAAACCAATAAGAACTAAATACCACAAGTAGCCAGACAAGGGTAAGGCTACAGAGTACTGTATATGAAAATTGTAGTAAATATCGGTCTTCTAAGACTCACAAATGACTTTCATATGAGCCTGTTAATGAACAAGAAATTAAATTCAATGAATACATTATGAAAACAAGCAGGAGGTCTTCTTGCCTCCGTCAGGTGCCTCACCTTAAGGCTGAAGCTAAACACTCACATTTCCCCAGAGAGAAGATTAGCCACTTGAAATAAATACAGTTAGCGAAATAGTTATAAAAGTCATAGGTGAGTGTGTCAGCCACATGATAAACTGGTGCGGAAATTGACAGCAAAGCATGAAAGTATGGTTTTAGAAAACCTTTGGGCAATATATTACACTCTTTCTGCCACACAGGGCATGTGTGGTGGAGACGGCAGGTTCATGTAAGGATACACAAGAAGGACAGAACATTCATAAACAGCAATGGAGAGAAGGCACAGTTTTGTTGATTCGAAATTCATATCTCTCGCCAGTAGCTCCTCTGCGAATGCTCTTTTCGCGTTTTGTACTTTCACAATAAGAGGCGTGAAGAATTAGAATCTCAGTTCTATTGAATTTTTGGAAAGCTTTGGTTTCTGTTGCTTGGTATATTTAATTGTTTGTTTTCGTTTAAAATAAGAACTGCCTGATAGCTCCCTGCACTTTTTAACATGTTTTTTCTATCTTCTAAGCTAAAAAAACTTTAATATGCATGGTTCAAATCACCAAGGCTCTCTAATTAAAAGTATTGAAACAGTTAATTATCTTATTTTTAAACAGTTTTCTGGTCATTATTTGGCTCGTCTGATTGTATGTATATGTTTCAAAATAAGAGGCATTTTGTGAGCTTTTTCCTCTCGCTTGGTTGGATATACAGTATCATTTAAGAAAATGTGTGATTCATTGCATCTTTTGTATCATCAGAATGTGGAAAGGCAGTGGTGCAATGTCCATGAAGTTACAAAAGAGCAGAATAAATGACCACACAGTCGCAGTATTCAAATGTAAACAAACAACTGTTGGGTCTTAGTTACCGGGAGAGCAAAGGTATAGTCACTCTGAGATCTACCAGTCTTGGAGGCTGTATGTTTCCAAATACAGTGCCCCCTTTGAACCCCCAGAGCACTGAGATGAACTGAACTACTACTGACATATGGCATATGACAAGCAGGTACGTATTTCCCCTTGTTGGTGGAACGACTGCAACAAATAGTCATTACAGTTGTCCTCAATACTCGTGGATGACTGAATTTGAAATGGGTAACTGATCTCACCCTCGCGTGGAACATGAGAGAGAACATTGGTTCATGCACATAAATAGCTCTGTTTGCCTGCAGGCTGCATAGAATCGGTAAATGGGTGTGTACATAGACCACTTTAAATAACTTATTGTCTGCGTCTTGAAGCTTGACAAGAGAAAAAACGTGAGCTGCTTGGACTTTTTAAAAGGTGGTCCTATTTAGTTTCTTGAATCAGAGGCTCACACCGAATTGAGCCCACATAGCGAGAAAATCCGTTGATTACAACAGGAACAACTATTACACTCTTCAAATAAAACATGTTCAAAATAATTTTCGAATCTGCTTATCCTCACTAGGGCATTTTTTCTCATTTTTTGGTGCATTTGTGTGCACGCTACGTAATAGATGTTATTGCTTCTATTGATCAATGGTGTAAAAATCTGGTAGAGCAGAAGGTGGAAAGGGCTGTCCATGATGAATGTCAACTTGGCCAACATCCTTCTGTCTGCTCCATCCCCAGTGGAGTCCATTTGGTAGCCAAAGAAAGACAGAAGCACCTTTCTTCAGCACTTGGTTCAGTCTCATCATTGTGATGTAAGTGAGGCTCCCTCCCCAACACAGAATGACATAAAACACTGCAGAGATTACGGCTACTTTCACGTCTATCACAGTCTTCACATGACCATGTGAGTTGTTTTGGGGGAGGGATTAGTTCAGTGATTCTGAACCATAGCTAAGTAAATGAAGAGTCATTCATTCAATATTTTTAAAATGGTTTACTACAGAATTCTAACTTCTTGGTCTGACTGTGTCCTTTGTGGTTGCATTATGTGATAATGGCCGTTCTCCCATGAGCACTTTACACGTGAACCGCTTTCATCCTGAGACTGCAAAGGTTTTCCAAGTTCCAGTTCCAAAATATTCAAGCGTAAAGCTTAAAACTGTGATACCAAGCCCACTTTTCATTCTTTTCACTCCAATTTGTCCCTGAAGCAATAAAGTTTCTCCAGAGATGAAAATGCTTGTTTTAGAAATAGCTTTCTATGGCATGCCTTTATGTTGTCTATGTGTTCTCACAAGAATTAAGTTAAATAAATGAGGATTTATTGTTGAGGGTTTAATGAACCTACTTTGCATATTTTCGGAACGTGGGAGAAAGCCATTGTGGCCGAAGGAAACTCAAAACAAAAGAGCGTCCCTCCTCATATATCCCCACTGAGTACAAAAGCATTGTGTTTTTGTTCTTCCCTTCAATGTGGTGATTGACAGAGCAGAGTACAGCTGAGTACACACCTTCACATTGCAAAGCTCTTGTGTAAGTTGGAACAGTGGGAATTAAACTACTTACGTTGTGTAATTACCGAGAAATAGCAGACCACCGACAAGTAGTAAATAGACCACTCATTTGCTGTAGAAAACATAAACGCTGACCAAAAATCCAGTGATTTAACAGTAGAACCTCCGAAGTCCAAAACACTGGAATTGTATAATTTGGAAGAAAAACAAAATTATGAGGAAAACGTGCCTTGATAACAACAAAACATAATGAGGTGATATCAGCAAATATTATAAGACCGCTGTTCAGACAAACAAAGGACTGCTTATGTCTTTTTTGTTTTTTTCGTTTTGTCATATAACACAAAATGTCAGCATATTGCATGTGACATCATATTTCCTGGCAAGACCTTAGTACTGCCACCAAATCATTTCCTCCAGCAGTGTTCTGAAATCCATTTAACTAATGCTGGACTTTCCTCAATAAGAGCTGCGAAGACAGGAACTACAGTATGTTGGTGTATACTTGTAGTATACTACGAAACAAAAAAATATTGTTGTACTTTACTTGGAAGAAAATGCTACCTTATTTTAAAAACTGGTTGTATAATTGATTTGGCAAGATAAGACCAGGATTGTTTCTATTTCCCTTATTTCTATTTAGATTTATTTGAACAGGATACCACAATGATTCATGTTTCATCTCAGGTTTTTTCGTCATTCAATTAAATTAATAACACATAAAAAAGCATAAAGCGAAGAAAACTACAAAAGGAAACAGAATACAGAAAGATTCACAACCGTAAACGCAAACACTAATTAATTAAGCCCGGTCCAGAACAATCACGATTCAAACCACAAAAGCTATCCACTGACGATGGCGCTGGAAGAGTTTTTTGATGAAGATGCATAATGTATGCTTAGCGATGGAAAATATCTTTTTTTGTCATGAAGTAATTGCCATCTTGTTTTATTCATAGTGTTTTTTCCCCTCATATTCAGGTTCGATTTAAATTCATTTATTTCACACAAGACACCGTCGAACCCAAAATTATATAGGGGGACTTCTCAGAATGGAATATGAAATCAGATTTTTTTTTTTCTCTTTTTCCCCCAGATTATGGTCTGATTAAAAAGGCACAGCGGGTCCCATTTTGACAAAGCCAACACATACATCCATATGCCTCTTTGGCCTTATGGACATATTCAAACAGCTGCCATGAAAAATGTCAAGCTATTGACACATGACCATCCCCCCGCAGCTTAGACTTTTACCACATTTACTACTTTCGTGCTGATGTCTGAGGGCAAACATTGTTCCAGGGCATAACCTAAGAATCTTAATCTCTTTCCACAACTTGACCTCAACCCATACGTGTTACTGTGGATTCAGTCTGAAACAAATTCAAAGAACAGGGCCGCAAGATTTTTTCCTTGTGAATTGAATTTACCAAGACACACGTTCCTTCAAAGCATGAGAGGATTCCTGAAGGCGTGAGACACTGAGAAAAGTGGGTCAACGTATTCAATAGCCTGTGATACAAACCAGAAGCATGCAGGTAGCCAGGGGGGGGGGGGGGGGCAATAGCGTGATTCCGGTGGAGGCAAGGTTTTTGAATTTCAATTCCTGGAACTCTAATTATCACAAACTTTTGTAGCATATGTCCTGTACAAACAGTCACATCCTGCCAAGCCTTTTCCCGTCTTGTACTCCTTTGGTGTGAAATAAATGATAATGTCAATATTAAATTATTATGAATGGCAATAGGCAACAATTATTGTATACAAACATCGTCCCGGCTTTGGACAATGTAAGAAAGGTGTCAGAAATGTCTGGTGTCCCAGAAGATATAGTTAAATGGAAAGCTACAAATTTTCTCCTTCAGTCTAAACTCTCGGGTCTGTAAGTGTGACATGGGTTCTCATTACCCATTGCAACCCCCTGACCCCCCCCCCCCCCACACACACACACACACAGTCCCCCTACATACTATGAGGCCAAACAGACCAGACTTGAGATGTAATAAGTGTGTCTATTTTTAGGAATATCTGTAATCCTATTGGAAAACTCCAACACTTGCTCAGGAGGCCATTGGATTCTATCATGGGGGGCTGGGCAGTGGTGTAGGTGAAAAAACATAATAATAATTGAGATTTCATATATATATATATATATATATATATATATATATATATATATATATATATATATATATATATATATATATATATATATATATATACATAAATTTGGTATTTATTCAAGTACTGTACCATGTTTCATAAGAACAACCACTCTGTTTGGCAAATAAATTGTTTTAACATCAAAATGTCTTATTGATTACATGTGTCGGGACAACACATCTATTCGCAATTTGCTCACAATCAAAATGTTTTTGGGCAACAAGAACTTTGGAGTGCTGGAACAACTTGCCTGACTAATGCCAGCTGGCACGGTATGATTTTATTTTTCCTTCCTCAGCTCAAAAAGGATGTCAAGCGGACCCATTTCGAAGAGGCTAATAACATAAAGATGGCCTGATGATATTGAAGATCCCAGAAGAATCCTTCCAGGAGCACACAAAGGCATGGCAGAAGTGGCTGGGAAAGTGCACTACACTCCATGGGGATTACTCTGTAGGATGGCGAACTCCCAAACCAGAGGGTATGAGTTCACTCCTCGACCCGTGTGACCGTGCTAACATACTTTGAGCAAAACACCAAACCTTCAGTGGCTCCTGGTGCTGTCTTCAGTCGGTGAATGATGAGTCAGTGTGAAGTGCTGTGATTGCATTGTAGGTGGAAATGCGCTTTACAAGTCAAATATCAAACCACCTTTTATGAGGCCAGTCCTGGAAACGTTCTGACTCTCTTCTTATTAGGTCCCTACTTGTGTTCGATGTTGGCTTTTAGTAGAAAACAACACCAGCCAGCTTTTTTTCAGTAAACGTTAACTAGCTAGGTGATTTGTTAAATGGACCAAGCAAGTGTTTTACTCAATTATGTCAACCTTCACAAATTCCAATGCAATATGTTGAAAATGAGTTTGCCAATCAGATTTTAGGGGACATGTATCATCGGCCTTGTTTTCTATTATTTTCTTTTGTTTTAATTTTGTATTTTTATTTTGCATACTTGCGGAAAGTTCACGGGGACCGAATGTCTCCTGTGAGAATGAGAGATTTGTTAGATGCAGAATTTATGTGTGAGTCCGACTTACCCACTTTGAACTGAGACGTCTTGTCCTCAGTGTCTGCGTGCTCCCTCACCAGCATCATGTGCAGGATGCCAAAGGAGTTCTGAATCCCGAAGATGGACCCATTGCACCAGGTGGCTGCCAAAACCACCAGCCAACCAAAACCTCCTTCAGGCGGCGAGAATAGTGCGCCATGCATTTCGGCGAAGTCAGTTTCGTGAGCTGGGGATGAGATCGACTTAAATCCAGCCTCGACCAGTTGCACTTTGCTTTCCTCACGAGAGAGTTTAAGATCGCTCTCCCCTTGACGCCCATCCTTCTTCCACCCCGACTCTTGAACAGCATCGCCCTGCTCGGCCGACTGTTCTGCCTCGGACACCCCGCTAGGCGGTTGCGACTGGTCGTCTACCCCGTTCGTCCCCATGCTGTCTGGTCTAGCGTTGAGGAGATTGCGGGCTCTCGGCGTACACACATGAGATGTAGGTCACTGACATAAGCGTTGATTTGAATAGAAGATTTGATTGGCTCTCTTTCAAAACAGTGGCCCACAAGCTGCTCACAGTCTGGGCATCAACAAAGCCACGAGCCGATAGAATGCGTACATCTAGGAATTACACGTCGCAACTGGATGCCGTATTCTCCGATTTAAAAAATAAAGATCTTTACTGAAAGTGACCGTGTTTACTTTTCGTTTTTTTGCCCATCGAAGAACCTGACAACCGACCTGCAAGCACCTCGTTTCGCTCGAGGAAGCACTTGTCTCCACAACAACGCAACAAAAGCTGACCGAGGTTAAATTGTTCAAATAAAATGTACCCAAAATCTTGTGAGGATACTTCATAAGCTGTCTCGTCCCGTCCACACTTCGACCAAAACACAGCGCCGGTCGGGCCGTCATTCAATAACTAACGCACGCCCTCCTTTCCGGGCAGTCGAGGTAGACAGGCCGATCCAAACGTCGATATCACTGATACATCTCAGGCACAAAATGTATCGAAATCATCATGAGATTTCCTGCTTCGCCCCTATATGGAATGTAATGCTGATATTTTACCCAAAATGTAATTTAGCTGGTTGTGTTTGTATGTTTCTGGTCATTCATTTTAACAAGGTAAAACGTAATTTGCAGATAGATGGTTACATGTAAAGTGAAACCACAACTTATTACAACAACGTGAGTGGAGGACACAGGTTTACAATCCGACTTTACAGTCTCCTAATCATACAAACATCTCTTTTTGAGAAAATAAAAGTCAGAAGCTGGACTGGTCAAACTGAAATACAAATAACAAATAAGAAACTCGCGGCCCGCGGGCCAACTCTGGCCCCCGAAAGAATATTTTGCGGCCCGCCTTGATATGAAAGATTAATGTTAGTGCGGTCCGCATGATTGATATGAATGAAACTTGTGTGTGGAGCTGAATAAGTAGGCAAGAGAAGCCATGTTCAGGTTCAATATTTTCTTTATCTCAATATTATAATTTATTCTCAATATTTTCTTTATGTTATGAAAGTTAAAGGTTAAAGAACTGCGAATACAGACATTTGAAACTTTATTAAAATAATTAGTTTTCCTGTGTTTTTTTTTCAGTCGTCTGTATCTGCCTTATGATCATTATAATTATTTTATTTATTTATTACTGGTTAATTTATCTTGTATTCATTTTTCCATGTATTCATTTAATTCCTTTTTTGGGTGTTAAAAATAAAGATTTTGAGAACATTGGAATGTTTTATCTGTGATTCTCTTGTGGAAATCCTGATGCGGCCCAGCCTCACCCAGACTCTGCCTCGGGCGGCCCCCGGGTAAATTGAGTTTGCTTTAGTTATTCCAAACCAACACAATACACCAGAAATATGTCCATAATTATAATAACCATAATTGATTTTACCTGAGTCTCTTTCAAGTAACATGAATCTAGAGACGTCTGTGTAAGCTCTCAGTCGTACAGGAGTGGTCCATCGATGAGAAGGTTTCTTCAGCCGTCATCTGTACAAAAGTGAAGGTTTCGGACGTTTCGCCTCCTATCCAAGAGGCTTCGTCAGCGAACTAAAGTCTGACTGGTCGTATCGGCCCCATTTATATATCCCTAATGTCCAGACATGGTGGCGCCGGACACAGCTATGATAGGTCCCTACTCTCAGGTTGGGGGGGGGCGGGGGACCCCTCCCTGTGGCCCCACTGATTGTTCCTACATTCCTGACTAACGACTGGCCTATTACCCCCACTGCCCCCGGTATCACCTCATCAGCATAACGACCCTCATCAGCATTGCGAAAGTTGCCTAACCTGTTTTGCCTAAGCAGGCTATTGTATGAACGATCCAAATTGAACCTCACCCCACCAGACCGGTTTAAAGAAGGATTTTGTTGTTTTATAAGAATCGCTTCTTTTACGCCCCTTTCAAACCATCTATGTTCTTTCGCTAAGATTTTAACCTCATTGTCGTCAAATGAGTGGTTGCTAGCTTTTAGGTGCAAATGTACTGCCGATTGAGGCCCACTAGTATTATCCCTGCGATGTTGATAAAGTCTTTTTTTGAGAATTTGTTGAGTCTCCCCAATGTACTGCTCTTTACAATTTACATTCTTACAATGTATGGAATAAACTACATTACTTTGTTTTTCATTTGGTAGCCTATCTTTTGGATGCACTAATTTTTGCCTTAACGTGTTTATCGGTTTGAAATAAGTAGGAATTTTATGTTGCCAAAGGACTCTTTGTAATTTTTCAGAAACTCCTGCAATGTACGGTACTGCTACTCCTCTCCTTTTTGAATCTTGAGAATTATTGGTTTCGTTCGCTATTCTTTCTTTCTGACATGGGAGGTCCCCTGCCCCCCCCAACCTGAGAGTAGGGACCTATCATAGCTGTGTCCGGCGCCACCATGTCTGGACATTAGGGATATATAAATGGGGCCGATACGACCAGTCAGACTTTAGTTCGCTGACGAAGCCTCTTGGATAGGAGGTGAAACGTCCGAAACCTTCACTTTTGTACAGATGACGACTGAAGAAACCTTCTCATCGATGAATCTAGAGAATTTCGCCTGGACTTTCAGGTATTTATTTCACAGTTACACGGTTTCTGGGTTGTGTAGAGTGTAGCCAATTGAGCGGTGGCTACCTGCCATCTATGTGGTAAGGGGTCATGCACAAGCATATTGCACTCTCACACACATACCTCTTCACCCAGCTAACACACACATGCACACGCACATGCACGTGCGCACACGCACTCACATGCGCAAACGGCTGCACGCACACAGAATCGGTAGCTGTATCGATTTTAGAGACAAACACTCGGTATTGGTATTGGTATCGGATCGATAGCTGGTGTATACCTGACGGCAAAGGCCCATGGCTCGGCTGAGGAAATGATGATACTTCGGTTTCTTTCGGATTTACGAACAGGCACGAACGTGTGTCGATGGATTCCGAGCATGCTCCGCAGCCTGGCTGCAGCCTGGCTCCAACTAAGTCTTGTCTTATTCGCGAGTTCCACGAGTCGGAGAAACGGTGTTAACATGCGAACCTAGGAGGGAGATTGTTTTGCAGTTCAAAAGTATGTTTTTGCGTTTTCGTAACATTTGTTGATGTAATATCAGCAATTCTGCGATTGGCTGGCCACCCGTTTAGGGTGTACCCCGCCTACCACCCGAAGACGACTGGGTTAGGCTCCAGCACACTCCCCGATGCTTGTGAGAATTAGCGGATCAGAAAATTACTAAATGAATGACCAAGAAATTCGCCGAAATTAAGCATCTGTTGTAGCATGTTCAGGAACAAAAAAAACTACAATGCTTGGGGACGATTGGAAGGGGCGGAGAGAAAAACTAGGTCAACCCTGCCTTTTGAAACAAAAGACTAAATCTCTCTCTTCCCATTTTCGATGAACGGTTGAGTGTACCGACTTTTTGTCTGTAGTTTCCGAGTGCTGTTTAATTCACTCCCTCATAGAAGCAGTCTACCGTTTTAATCCATTTTGAAATTGAACATAAACACGTATTTACCACTACGGGGTGCTGCAGCTCTGTGTAATATATGCTCACACTCACGTGGCAAAGAAACTCGAACCTCATTGTTGTATTTGATGGAAAAATATACATTTCTGTCCTGTTACTTTTCAGAAACAGATACTTCTTGTTCTGCTAATGCTAAAACAATAAATAAAACTGCCACTTAATTTGTTTCCAATGTGATAGATTGTATTTTCTACCTACGACATTGTCATAACATGATCTGAATGTTGTTTGATTTATTTATTTATTTTAATTTCAGACCGTTTTCGATTACATGTGATTTAACTGTCCCTTCTTCCAATCACCCCAGTAGCTTTTCTACTCATAGACTCATCTTCTTTTCCTTTCGAATTTTCCCTTTAGGGGTCACGACAGCAAATCAGTGTCCTCCATATAACAGCTTTTCTCCTCACAGACAACAACAGAAAATGACAATGTTTATTAACAACTCCAGTGCACAATGAAATAAAATGAGTCATTTTATTGCATGTCAAGAATTATTACTTAGCAATATATATTTCTCTGAAAAGTTTTATTTCCTCGTCATTGGTATTGTATAGTTAACAGATGTCAAAGTCAAGCCCGGGGGGCCAATCCAGCCCGCCACATATTTTTTTTCAAATCAAACTTGTGAAATTCCATGATGCTTGCTAAAATCCTCACCAATATTTCAAATTTAATGATGTAAACCACAATAACAGTCATTATTCTTGACTTCAGATTTGAAAACTGGTTATTCATTAATTTGTATATGGCCCGCGGCAAAAAAATGACTTTGAAACCCCTGGTATAGATCAAAGGCGTTGTTGTGTTTTTCCCAAAGTATTTGCTCTTACTCACATTTTTTTCAGGGTGTATTCACTTTCTAAAGTTACTGCAGATTCTGCCATTACTGGAGGCGTGATCATAACGGAACAATCTCAAGGGTGTTCTGTCATGTTGACATTTGCTGACTGCAAGGGCATAGTGTGTGATTCACATCTTGTCCACACAACCTAGACAGGTCATTTTGTTTTTCCAGCATTAATTTTTGACAATGTTCCTTAAACCTCTGACTAGACTGTTTTGTGCTTGTAAACAAGCCTTAAGTCATTGGTGTTCTCTGCAAAGTCATGAAAAATGTTATTGTACATACAACAGAGCAGTGACGTGTGGTGAGGTTCATGGCTGGTGAGGCACTGAGGTCATCACAGTCAGATTTACAAACTTGAACTCTGCAGAGTAGATTATTCACCATTTGATTGGCAACAGTTAACGTGTTTTGTTTAAAATGTCATGTCAGCATTCTTTATATAAACTGTAGCATAGAAAAAAAGAATTTAAAAAACATTATTATCGTGTTACCTTTACTTATAAATGAAGTCCATGCATCACTACTTCTGAAGAAAGGCATCTATATCTTCTTTGTAGAAGGCTTCCTTATCTTTCTTCAGTTTTAAAAGTCTCTCTATTCCTTTCACTTTATGATATGTAATCCTCCATTCTGAAAATAAGGCCAACCAACATGAAAAAAATGACTGGATGGTTGCACTTAACTTGCTAACTGTTTACTGTAGCTTGCTGTCACTAATCATATTATTCTGCAGCCGAGGAGGCGCAAGAAGAATCTCTCATCACCAGCGCCCCCTATCATGAGGCAGGAGAACTGTGTGCCTCACCAATGCACACAGTTTTGATAAAAATAAAACAAAATAGAATAAACACTGTAGTACAGTGTTTATCATGTAAAGTGACTCTACATTATATTCACCAGCTAAACATTTAGTTCATATACTATACTGTTTGAACACTTTAATAGCAATATGCAGTGGGACAGCGGTCTCACTGCAGAGCAAGCCAGCACAATTAGCATAGTCATTGCGCAATCCATGGTGAGGCTCAGCCAGCTGCTGCCTCACCGCTCGTCTCTACTTAGTATTTGAATGGTAAATGTGAAAATTCAGCGATTTTGAGAAAAATCTAAAAATGGTGAAGTTAAATGGAAAAGAACTTTAAACTACAAATCACTAAATAAATATAACTGTTTAATTTCTTTTTTCATTTGATATTTCCATGATGCCAGGTGAGGCACGGCCTCATGTGCCTCCCCTGACTGCACGTCACTGCAACAGAGCCACTCACTTGACTTTATGTTATTCTTTGTGACAAAGCACATTGTTTACCGTCCAATGTAAAGCCCAAGAAGTGCCTTCATAACACCCAAAACTAGTACTCCAATTTAAATTGGCAGTGGTCACGACATGAAAAAAGGGGGGCGGGTGAAGTTTATTAATCTGTATCTGAAAATTACAAATAAAGTGCAGTTTATGGGTTAAGATTTATACTGGTAATTATTTTGGATATTTTGGGCCTAAAGTCACACATACAACTATTCATATAACAATAATAAGAAGACGTCTGTGTAAGCTCTCAGTCGTACAGGAGTGGTCCATCGATGAGAAGGTTTCTTCCGCCGTCATCTGTACAAAAGTGAAGGTTTCGGACGTTTCGCCTCCTATCCAAGAGGCTTCGTCAGCGAACTAAAGTCTGACTGGTCGTATCGGCCCCATTTATATATCCCTAATGTCCAGACATGGTGGCGCCGGACACCGCTATGATACGTCCCTACTCTCAGGTTGGGGGGGCAGAGGACCCCTCCCTGTGGCCCCACTGATTGTTCCTACAACAATGAATCTCTCATCACCAGCGCCCCCTATCATGAGGCAGGAGAACTGTGTGCCTCACCTACAACAATGTAGGAACAATCAGTGGGGCCACAGGGAGGGGTCCTCTGCCCCCCCAACCTGAGAGTAGGGACCTATCATAGCGGTGTCCGGCGCCACCATGTCTGGACATTAGGGATATATAAATGGGGCCGATACGACCAGTCAGACTTTAGTTCGCTGACGAAGCCTCTTGGATAGGAGGCGAAACGTCCGAAACCTTCACTTTTGTACAGATGACGGCGGAAGAAACCTTCTCATCAATAATAAGAAGATGAAAACCTTTATTCGTCTCACAATACAAAATCCCCAATTTACAGGAGCAAAGTTATAATGTACATTAAAGAAAGTAGAAAAACAAAAGATACAGGAGCTGCCACAGAAAAACACAATGTGCCCCAGAGCTCTCCAGCAATGGCAGTCAAATGTCACCAACATTCTTCCCAATCAAAATCTGGTCTGGTATGTGTGCTGCTGAGCAGGTGCAACCACATGTAAATGGCCTTTTGAGCTTAACTCACATCATTGAAACGATTTGGTTGAGATACTCCGTTCAGACTATCATGACAGTGGCCGGTAGATATTAATTAAACTGTAAGTCACATGAATGAAGCGACCGTTTGTAAAATGTTTGAGATTCCTTTGTTTTTCCTTGATTCGCCATCCCTCAAACACATGAATGAGTGAGTCATTAGATGAGATGCAGCAGCATCATGGAAACATGTTAGCAATCAGCCCTTTCAGAAAAGGAGAATCCACTGTCATTTAAAAATAAAGAGCTTAAAATAGCGATTCATGGTACTCTGCAAACACAAAGGCTGAATTCATAAAAGTATTCAGGGATTTTGCTTTCAATGTCAAAGTCGACTGCCATTAACCAATGATGACGCTTTCTGTTAAAATAGGAAGAGAGAAATCCTCAGAGCTGTTTGACAAAGGGGAATGAGTATGTCTAGCAAATGTAAGACGTCAAGAGGCCCACACATTTCTCAGACAGTATCTAAGTCCTGAGATGAACACAGTTAATGGGAATTTAGTCATTGATATAGTTCACTTTTGAATTCTGATTTCCACCTATTTGGAAATAGGATCATTTTCCATGAGTATTTCTGCCATGAGTGTGTCCACCGACAAAGTGTATCCCACCGACAAAGGTTAAGATGGCAATATTTTATACAACATGCTTGAACATGCTGAACTGGTGGGAGTGGAATTCTGCACTGACAAGCTGCTTTTTATTTGTAGTAGCATGACTCACTCTGGATTCATTTATTCCTCAGGGGCCTTATAGCACCAAAGTTTCTACAAAACATCAACAGGCTTGGTTGTCCAGTGTTCGTGATATTCTTTTAATGCGTCATAAATGCCCTCATGTTTGACTTTGAAAAATTTGCTTATGATTAAATGAAATTTGACTCAGATATGGGACATCACATAGGCAAATCGCTGTAGACTAAACAATTTTATCAGCAGTGGAATCTACTTCTTGTAGACTACCTGTATTGCACAACATGAGAAGAGTGTGGACCAACCATTCCATGTCTTTGATTCCTCTGGAAGGAGTGGTACTGCGGGTAAATGTATAATATGTCATATTTTGGTGAAAATATCAAGAACTTCATAAATGGAGAATGTTATTGTCAGGGAAGTGACACACAGCGTGAGAGATGTGTCAGGCCTAGATTCACATGACAGCCGCGATGTGTACATGTGACACCACAAACGCACACCACGTTCGTGTTTCTCAATGATCTCCTTCTCCTCGACTGTGATTTTATTTTTTGTGTCTGCTCCGGCTGAACACGAGCATGTGGTGTTTTTTTTCGGTCCCATAATAGTAAAATTATCTGCAAAAATCTCCTCGGAGGCGATCGACGTGTGAATTCAGAGAGAGGGGGCGTGAAAAGTAGCGCCGGCTGCAGCGCTGTTCGGTCGTGTGCTTCCGCCGAAGATCCGAAAATCATTCCGCCAGATCCGAAGAGCACTCCGCCAGCCGTGGTGGGTGTGTACCGCGAAAAGTAGTGCGTATTTCAAGGTTTAATTTTCATAAATTTGACGTTCGTAAAACGAAAAGTTCGTAAGATAAGGTGTTCGTAAGATGAGGTCTCACTGTATTAGGATTGACTGATGAATATTCACCAAGTGATTTAAACAATCACTTTCAAATATCAGTTCAGAAAATCTGTCTGTTCAATATTTAAAAAATATGTAGAGACTGAGCCCGATATCGACTTGTTAAATATCGCTCTGTGTGTGTGTGTGCGTGTGTGTGCGTGTGTGTGTGTGTGTGTGTGTGTGTGTGTGTGTGTGTGTGTGTGTGTGTGTGTGTGTTAAAGAGAGAGAGAGACCGAAAAATATTGCTTGTGTATTTTCCCAGTTTTTGATGTAATGCTTCTCATTTAAATGGCAAATGTGCAACGTTCTTTGTTTGATAAAGTTGTGACAGCAAGTAATGGCTAGACAGTGCCTCACCAGCCATGATTCAAATTGTGTCATAAGTCTGTCATCCTATCAAACATGTCTTTCCCACTTCCTCAACAAATGTTCATAGGTGTATTGACGACAGTACGTTTCTCAATGGCAACAAATTTTATTTCAGAAAGAAAACGTGGAGAAGTATTCAATTTCAGCAAAAATGTTGTCATCAATTACAGAGTGAAACCAAATAAAATGGTATTCTTTATTATGTATAAAAGTGACTTTTTTGGGGGGAGGGTGCTATGAGGGGTAATGAAAGAAGAGCTCAGACGAGGAAGAGACTATTCAGAAAAGACGACAGATAAGCCGCAGCAACATGTACCATCCAGTTACAGGTTTGTGAAACTATTTGCACCCGCATTTCTGGTGAGGATGGTGCGTGGGGGCTGGAGGACGCAGTAAAACGTGTATTAAAGAGATTCTTCCAAATATGTGACTTTAAAATGTGACTTTTTTCTATCCCTTTAATCCCACACCTTCAGTGAATCATAAGCAAAACTGCAATCACAAGCAACGCCCAAAATACATCGTAAATGATGAAATGCAATTTATTTAGAATGCGTCGGATATTGTCTTCAGACACATTCTAAATAGATTGTGTGTTTGTGAATCCACTTTGTTTGTTTCTGTTCACCAAAAATATTTTCCATCTGTTTCCACTCAGTCGTTGTGGTTTGAGTGCACAAATTCTCTGATCTCCAATACATCTGGCTAATATATCCACAGATGCATGGACACAACGGTGTAGATGTCTAAACACCACATTTTTAGGAGTCATGTGCAAACAGTATGACTCTTCAACCCAATATAGTGTAGTCTTATTTGCCTGAAATGTTCACAGACTTGTTTAATGTTTTCCAGAATTTATTACACCTCATTTGTTGTTATCAAATAGACTTCCCTTCATAAAAACATGGTTACATTTAGGCGGGACAGTTCACATTCACAGGATCTCATTTCAATGCTGTTTGTTTATATGTGACGGTGAGTATTTTTCCAATACAAAATCATTTATTTGAAGGAAAATAATAGTGAAAGTCAAGGAATTATAGAAAGGGAAGAATTTTTTTCTCCCTCTGTTTCACGAATAACAAAGAGCAATCTTTGCCAGTCTTAGAATTCATCGTTCCACTTCACTCACAATAGAATCCCTATTGTGCCGGATGGAGACCATTAGAAATAAACATGCATGCATTCCTCACCCCCTACCCTCAAAAGCACACAATGATGCTGACCTTAATGCCCTTGTTGCACGAACACCTGCATAGTTTGTCGGAAGTTTATAGCATAAATAATGAACAACAGCTGCGAAAACACACACAACACGTGACAGCCTCCTTCATGCAGCAAGTCAATTAGTATGCTGAGGGCAGCACAAATTGGTGGAAACACCAAACAGCCCAGTCTTGAATACATATGTTCCAAAATTCTCCCAAGGACACATTCAAGCATATCATAGCTCATTTCACTGTTGAGAATGGCAGAATGGTTAAAAAAGAAGCGAGAGGGAAAAAAAGCAGAGGCAGAATGTTAAAAAGAGATGGGGGGAGGGAGAGGCACCAAGGGGGAGAAAAAAAATGGGAATGATGAGGAGGAGGAGGTGGTGGAAGAGGAGGAGGAAAGTTTTTAGAAACTCACAGTGAGATCACAAAACGGCAAGCACACACACAAGGAATAACTGAACAGACACTTGAACTATTCTTCATGACCAAAGAGGTACAGTAAACCAATGTCCTTTTCTCTGTCCAAAATGCAAGACAATGTCATGGTTTATTCTTTGTGATTGAATAATCTGTTTTGGCATTCAAACAAAGCAATCATCTGGAACAGTTTTTAGTGCACTTGGATTACCGTTAAGTTCCCACGGAAACGCCTGAGCTTGTCAGAGCACTCATCTGATGGGATTCCAGTGTAGCCCTATATTGTCGTGTGTAATAATCAGGAGCATTTCTTAGTATATTATCTACTTTTCCTGTTTTGGTCAAACACCAATGTAGACTCTCGGGAATCTCTGAGTTGTTATCAACACATTTTTCAAAAGAAAAATATGATGATTATTATTTTTGGTACTGTCGATCATTTAGATCAGGTACACTTACATCATTCCATGTGATATACTGTAGAATGTGTCTAATACGATACAAAAACATAGGGTTGATCCTTAATTACTTAGTTGTTTAGTTATGTCGTTAGTTAGTTAGTTAGTTAGTTGGTTAATTGTTTATTTATTTATTGAGCTGGTTAGTTTGTGTACTAATTGTACCAGCTTGGCCCTACTGTGTTTGAGACATTATTTTCAATGACACGTTTTCTTTCTCTTTGTATCATTTTCAAAATACTCTTCTCATTGAGTGCACCTACAGTGTCAAATCTACAGTAACTCGTACAAAGAGTAACTACCATAGTGTTTGCTTGTTTGTTTGTTGGTTGTTTGAAAATGAACAATTTTCACTAATGTGTAAAAAGCCCGTCTATTATTAAGGTTGTTTGCGCTTGGCTAATATCTGTGCTCCGTAGAGAGACTTTTCAGTTTGTTTGTTTTTTTTACTTTATATTACTTCCGGGTTGAGTGAACCCTGGCGCATATGGCTGCCGCTGCTCACCCGCAGAAAAAAATATCCTGTGCCTGCAAAGTGTCCTTGAGAGTTTTGAAAGGAGCTTATAAATGAAATGTATTATTATTATTATTATTATTATTATTATTATTATTATTATTATTATTATTATTATTATTATTATTATTATTATTATCAACCAGATGAGTCTCATCACCAAATGCACCTAACATAGTGGCTGTTAAATCTTAATTTACCACACAACAGGATTGCCGAAGCCACTTTAACATTTTCATGAAACAAGGAAAACCAATAGATAAAAACAGTCAAGTTGCCTGAATTGAACCCCTGCAGATTACCGTGGCCTGGGTGACTGACAATCGACACAAACATCAAGGGAAAAAAAAACATTCAGTTATCAGATTTTTTTAATTGTAACAATGAGCTAAAAGTCACTCAAGTAATTACAAATTATACTCTACAATTAGGCTCATGATTTGACAGACAATATTGGTTATTGATGTTGCATTGTTATTGTAATCACTTTTGTAATGTTTCTGGACAGGCATGACTCCACTACGGACAAACCCAACTGTGCTTCTCCTTTTCCTGAGTGCCTGGCCTCTCCTTCACGACCACCTTGTCACTGATGCGGCTTCTACATCTCCTCCAATCACCCGTCCTCGTTTCACATTTCTTACTGGCCTTGGTGCAGATTACATTGAGGATTATAATGAAGAGGAGGACTCAGTCAGCAAACCTCCTCCGGAAGCACTCGCCACCACACGGATGCAGTTTCTACAACGAGAACTCTGCAAATTTAACCCCTGCTTAGAGAATCAGGTGCCCTGTGCTAAACTGTTGGCAGAGACTGGTTGCCTCTGCCCTGGCATCAGTGGGATTGACCAACCTCCTCATTCACCACGGTTACGGGCAATTACACCAATCCATAAAGGGGAAGTTGAGATCAAGTGGTGTGCTCCAACCTCTGTGGTGACTCAATACAGAGTGGTAGTGGAGGGAAAAGATGGGAAAACTATCATGTTCGGGGAAGCTTCTCGAAAAGGCTTGGTGGGGTCTTTGGAAATTGGAACCAAGGTGTGTGTGGAGGCAGTTAACAAAGCAGGACACAGCATGCCCACAGAGTTTTCCTGCATGCGATATGCCCCTCCCTCTACATCAGAATATGAGGTCTTGATAGGTATTGTCGGAGGAGGAATTCTTCTCTTGGTCCTCATCTCAAGTGTGATTCTCTGGAGGTGTTGTAAAAAACAAAGCACAAAGAGAGACTCAGCTAATGGACTTGGAAACCCATCATACAGCACAGAAGGGACATTGTGATCGGGATAGAACGATTTTAGTAGGATTTTAAAATACATAGGGAAGCAGTCCAAGAGAAGATGATTTGTCATTTCAGGAAACGTGTAAATATAGAAATAAATGAGCAGTTTTGTTTTGTTTCATACCATACATTTCAGGGCTAGAGCTACTGTACCTGTTTTTGCTGGCAATTGACTTACGTAGATCTCTTGTTCAGTTGTGTTTATATTTTGTGATGATGGCTGAACCTTTGATCATAAAATAATCTTTTGTAGAGAAACCTGAATAATTTGTGTATTTTTTTTCAGCGTTGATATTATGTTGTGTGATGTAAAATTAAGCTGATACTGTATATAAAAATGGTTTCATTGTGGCGGGCACTAGGACCAGGCATCGCACCCAGCAGGTGCAGAGGAGGGGGCGGTTCATGTTACATATATTACACTGCTTTTGCTGTTCAGTTCAGATCCACTTGTTAGCCGTTGGAATAAACACGTCTCCACATTTAGTCGTGTGTGCTCATTCCTCAACGGCTACACTGGTGACCCCGACGATGGAAATGTTCATGGCAACGGACGAAGATGTATCTTCTACGGCCATGTCGCCACGACCGGCGCCCAAACTCGCAGCTGCCGCCTACGCCGCGAAGTTGCCCGAGTTCTGGCACAGCGACCCGGCTTCGTGGTTCCAGCATGTGGAAGCACTTTTCCACCTACGAGGCGTCACGACAAATGACCCAAAATATTACATGGTCGTGGCGTCCCTCGACCAACCGACAACGCATCGCATGATGCAACTTCTGCGCGCGCCTCCACGATGCGGGAAGTACGACGCGCTCAAACAACTGCTGCTCCGCGGTTCACGCTATCGGCCTCCGAGAGAGCAGACAGACTTCTTTCGCTTCCCGGACTCAGCGACGGAACAGCAGTGGATCTAATGGACAAAATGCTGTCGCGGTTAAATTCGGATGATGGCGGATTCCTTTTCCCCCACATTTTCCTTCGCCAGCTACCACCCGAAGTGCGCGCCGTGCTCGCTAACTTGACGTGCCTAGCCACCGGCGACTATCGTGGCTTGGCGGAAGAAGCAGATCGAGCGCTTCTGGCGATACGGCGGTTAGCCGTGCAAATCGATCCGACCGTCGTGGCCGCAGTGGGATCGCAGAAGCGGCGCGGGAAAGCCACCTGCTATTTCCATCAGCGGTTTGGCGCCAAGGCTCGACGCTGCGCACCTCCCTGCTCCTACGAAACGACGGGAATCTTCAACGCCTGACACCCAGTAGCAGCCGTGGGCGCCAGCAACGAAAGCGAGCTGCTTTTCGTCACGGACTCCTCGTCAGGAAGACGTTTTCTTGTGGACAGCGAGGCACAAGTAAGCCTGCTGACGCCCACCGCTGCGGACAAGATGGCAGGTGGATGCGGGCCTGCCTTGTGGGCAGCTAACGGCTCGCCCATCGCTAACTTCGGTTCCAGGTCGGTGACTGTGCGTTTCCACGGACGGGAATTCAAGTGGAACTTTATTGTTGCCGCGACCACAGTTCCCATAATTGGCGCCGATTTTTTATGTGCTCACGAACTTCTTGTGGACATTGCCAACCGTCGTTTGATTGACGCCATCTCTTTCGCCACTTTTCCGTGTGAGGCCGGAGGGCTCGGGGCGTTAACGCATGCAAATTATTTAACATCGGGTAACGTTTATGAATGCCTGCTGACCAATTATCCGTCGTTAACCACACCCGCCTTTTCCAATGCCGATACTAAACACGGGGTAGAGCATTTCATTCCCACGGTTGGCCCGCCAATTTTTGCCCGCGCTCGTCGCCTCGACGCGGCAAAATTGGCAATGGCGAAAGGGGAGTTCGCGACGATGGAGCGCTTGGGCATCGTGAGGCGTTCCAACAGCCCGTGGGCCTCACCATTGCACATGGTCCCCAAAAGTGACGGTTCTTGGCGGCCGTGCGGTGATTTTCGTCGGCTTAATAATGTAACCACACACGACTGTTACCCAATTCCGCACATCCAGGACTTTTCCGCACGTTTGGCCGGAGCCGTGATCTTTTCCAAAGTTGACCTCGTTCGCGGTTATCACCAGGTTCCGGTACGGGCAGAAGATGTGCCAAAAACTGCAGTAATAACCCCTTTTGGCCTTTTTGAATTCCTCCGTATGCCTTTTGGCCTGAAGGGGGCGGCACAGGCCTTTCAGAGACTGATGGACTCAGTCTTGCGAGGTCTTGATTTTGTATTTGTCTATCTAGACGACATCCTTGTGGCCAGCCCTTCACCGGAGGAACACCTGTCGCACTTAACCGAAGTTTTCAAGCGCCTTGATTCGCACGGCCTTATAGTTAACCCTGTTAAGTGCCAATTTGGTCTGTCCAAGATCGATTTCTTGGGGCATCGCATTTCTCCACAGGGCGCCATCCCCTTACCCGCCAAAGTGCAAGCAGTGGTGGATTTCCCCCGCCCGGCCACAGTTAAGGCTCTGCAGGAGTTTTTGGGCATGATCAATTTTTACAACCGGTTTCTTCCTCACGCAGCCGACCTCCTACAACCCCTCTACGGCGCCTTGAGAAAAAAGAAGGCTAACGACCCCGTCGATTGGGCACCGCAACGAGCACAATCCTTCCAACGGGCCAAGGAAGCTCTTGCGGGTGCAACTCTTCTGGTCCACCCAATCTCAACCGCACAGGTGGCTTTGACTACCGACGCGTCTGATGTTGCCGTAGGGGCGGTGGTTGAGCAGCTTGTGGAGAACGAATGGCAGCCCCTTGCATTTTTCAGTCGGAAGCTGCAAGATAACGAACGCAAGTACAGTGTTTTCGACAGAGAGTTGTTAACACTCTATCTTGCAACGCGCCATTTTCGTTTCCTCCTCGAGGGGCGCCGGTTTACCGCATATGTTGATCACAAACCACTCACATTCGCCATGTCAAAGGTGACTGAACCGTGGTCGGCCCGACAGCAACGGCATTTGGCGGCCATTTCTGAATTCACAACAGACATTCAGCACGTGGCCGGCAAATGTAACCCTGTGACCGATTGCTTGTCACGCGCGATTGTGTGTCCAGTCCAGCTCGGGGTGGATTTTTCAGAGATGGCCACCGCCCAATCTGAGGATCCGGACATCCACGAACTCAAGGCAGCAGGCACAGCCCTGAAACTTGAGAAGGTGGCACTGTGTGAAGGGGTCCCGCTCTCCTCTGCGATGTGTCTAGGGGTCGCACTCGTCCCGTGGTTCCGCAGGAGTGGCGTCGGCGAATTTTTGATTCTATTCATTCCCTCTCACACCCTGGCGTCCGGGCGTCAGTCAAACTACTTGGGGCCAAGTTTGTCTGGCCTGGGATACGAAAGGACGTCAGGAAGTGGGCAGCTGCATGCGTGGCATGTCAGCGCGCCAAAGTCCACAGGCACACCCGAGCAAACCTGGAAACTTTTCCAATTCCGGACAGGAGATTTGACCACGTCCATGTGGATCTGGTCGGGCCCCTCCCTCCTTCGCAGGGTTGCACACATCTCCTCACCATGGTCGATCGAACCACTAGGTGGCCGGAAGCAGTCCCCCTGTCCTCCACGACCTCGGCAGATATTGCCCGCGCATTTCTGTCGTCCTGGGTCGCACGTTTCGGCACGCCATCCGTCACTTCGGACAGAGGCCCCCAGTTTGTGTCCGAGCTCTGGTCGGCCATGGCGCAGTCCTTGGGTGTGCAGGTACACCGCACTATGGCCTACCACCCGCAGGCTAACGGGATGTGCGAACGCTTCCACCGGTCACTGAAAGCCGCGCTACGGGCCGCGCTGTCGGACGGTAACTGGGTCGACCAGCTTCCGTGGGTCCTGCTCGGGTTACGTTCGGCCCCTAAAGAAAACCTTAACGCCGCCCCCGCAGAGTTAGTGCTCGGTCAACCACTCCGCGTTCCTGGTGAATTTCTGCCTGAAGCTTCGGGTGCACCTTCATTCCCCCTTTTGCCAGCAGAGCCCCTGACTCCAGCACCAATTCACCACTGCGTCCCCAAAATATTTGTTCCGTCTGCTCTTAGGTCAGCCCGTTTCGTCTTTGTGCGTCACGATGCCCACCGCTCTCCCCTACGACCGTCGTACGACGGCCCGTTTAGAGTGCTCGAACACGGTGAAAAGAGTTTTGTGCTCGATAAGGGTGGGCGGAGGGAGGGCATTTCAATAGACAGGCTCAAACCGGCTCATTTAGTTGCAGGCGAGGACGTTTCGCCTGCCCAGGCCCCACGTCGCGGACGCCCTCCGAAACCTCCAGCCTCACCGCGGCATGCCAGGTTTGAGTGTCGTTCCCCCACTGAGGTCTCGCCCGAATCACCTTCACCACCGAAAGACGGACTGCGTAGTCGTTGGGGCAGGCTGGTTAAGCCCCCTGCAAAATTTTAACCTTGACCTTCCTTCTGGGTGTTCTGGGGGGGGGCTAATGGCGGGCACTAGGACCAGGCATCTCACCCAGCAGGTGCAGAGGAGGGGGCGGTTCATGTTACATATATTACACTGCTTTTGCTGTTCAGTTCAGATCCACTTGTTAGCCGTTGGAATAAACACGTCTCCACATTTAGTCATGTGTGCTCATTCCTCAACGGCTACATCATAATACATATATGTATATTTTTTTTTGTTCAAGAATCTATTAAGTAACTAAAAGCCACTGACGAACTGCTAAACTGTCGTAAAGATTCATCTCCTTTATATAGTAAAATATTTTTGTACTACGAATCAATTTTAGAACAGTCACAGATATAATTTATCGATAGACAGTCACGGTGAAAACAGTGATATTATTGGTTGACAGTAAAACAAGTCCCGCCTTTTTCAGCATACAGACCAATGAATTGTCAGAGAACACCAGGAAGTTCCTTGCGTTTAAACAAAAATGGCAGATTCAGGTGAGTCAGACTACGATTTTGATCAAACTGTTTTTGTCGTGTTTGAATGAAACTGTGAAGTTTTAGTTTTAACAACCAAGTTGTAGACGATCGTATTATTAAAAAAAAATAGCCCGGTGTGTTTCAAATGAACAAGAGGAGAGGGAAACGAAACCATCCTGACAGAAACGCGACGTTTATCGTTGTGCCACTTAAAGGACAAGAAATGGCTTTGAAAAGCACACAAGGAGCAAGTGAGATCAAGTGCGGACGTTTGAAAATAACTAAACAACGTCCGAGCACTTGCAGCAATGCAAAACACAACAAATACACTAAATGTATTCAACGTGAACATCGGCATGCTTATAAAGAAATACACGACAATGACAGCCTACTGCTACATAATACATCGCAAACATTCCTTTGGGGGTGTATACATCATATCTATCTATCACCGTACAAAAAAAAAAAAAACAGTTCAACAGTTATTGTAAATGACAATTGATGCCTGTACACCTAAACAAGAATTTACTTTATATACCATACACTGGCACATAGCCATTGTAAGTGCTTTACAGTATCTTGAGCCACACGTTACCCTTTCCACCAAGTACTATTATTAATTGGGGTAACGTGTTGTGTGTCCATTGTTGCAAACCCATTTATGAAACTTGGGGTTGACATGTTTGTAATTAGAGCCTATTACTCAAGTGATACAAGGATTGCTTTGCATGCTGTAATTGTATCCTCTCATTTGAGGTTTGGTTCAAAGTATTTGGAGCATTCTACGTTAATTATATTATATTTCTTTGTGCTATGCAGGGACTATGGAGATATCATATGATGATCTGAAAGTACTCATGAAAAAAGACCAGAGCCTATTTCTTGTTGATGTCCGTACTCAGCAGGAAGTGGACGAAGGACGTATACCCGGATCTCTTCATATCCCAGGTCAGTTCCGACTCAATCATTTTAATTGTAAATACAAGCGTGTTGCTTAGCCTTGTATGTAATGGTGTCATGTCAGCTGACTAGACTTTCTTTTATTATTTTTTTGTGAATTTCACATCAATAACTCAGTTGATACAGTGGAAGAAGCCTTTAGTTTGGAACCAGAAGCCTTTAAGGCAAAATATGGCGTCCCAAAGCCATCATTGGACTGCCCAGGGCTGATCTTTCACTGTCTGCTGGAAAAACGAGGGGCAGCGGCCACAAGCAAAGCAAAACAACTTGGCTACTTGAAGTAAGGCAGTTATTTCAATTCAGAATATATTTAGTGAAGTACAGTCATGTGGGCTTTGACTGGCACTGGCAACGTATTCTATTTATTCAGTTTCCTTGGCATGTCCTAATGCATTTGTTACTCGTGAAATAATTAAAATGTGTGTGTTCTTGTTTCACAGTGCCCGTAATTACGCCGGGGGATACAAGGAGTGGGCTGAGAAAGCAGGACAGCGACTTTAATTGATGAGAGGAACATAGGTGCCAAATTGGACCAAGCATTTTTGTGCTTGGTTTTGTATCCTGGTCTGTTTTCGTTTACACTCCTTATTTTCATTAAAGAAGTTGCAAGTTCTATTTTGTCATCATTGCCAAGTCGTAATACTGTACCTAAACCAGAGGTTATCAGCCTTTTTGAAAGTTAGAGCTACTGTACTTCTTGTGAATTGATTAATGGCTCCTGAAATAACACATTTGCTAAAATGTATATATTCTTAACTTAATTTATGTGTGTTAAGGCACTGAACATGTTCATCCACCCCTTCATTTTTTAATCCCCTTATCCTTGTGAGGGTCCCGGGCATAACTAACGTATCCCAGCTGTCTTCGGACAGTCGGCGTGGTGCACCCTGAAACTGTTGCGAGCCAATTGTAGGGCACACAGAAACAAACAACCACGCACACTTACAATCACACCAAGGGACAACTTACTCTGTTTCATTAACCTCCCATGCATGTTTTTCAAACAGAGGAAGGCCGGGACCAGAATCAAACCCTACATCTCTGCATTGTGAGGCCAATGTGCTAACCAGCCGACCACCATGCCAACAGTGACCATGTTTGTGATTTAACATGGTAGTAAAGAGTTGACGATCATTATACACATGAATTTTACATGTTTGTAAATGTTAACATTAAAAATGTCAAATGATCACTTCACCAGTGAATGTAGCCACAAGGGGGCACAAGCCAGTGTCTTATTGTGCCGGTCCCAAGCCCGGATAAATTCAGAGGGTTGTGTCAGGAAGGGCATCCGACGTAAAAAAAATTGCCAAAACAAATATGCGAGGTCAGCTCTGAGCCCCTGTCTTGTTTGCTATGGTGATGGACAGGCTGACAGACGATGTTAGACAAGAATCTCCTTGGACCATGATGTTTGCAGATGACATTGTGATCTATAGCGAGAACAGGGAACAGGTGGCGGAGAAACTAGAGATGTTGAGATATGCCCTGGAAAGGAGAGGAATGAAGATCATTCGCAGCAAGCCGGAATACATGTGTGTGAATGAGAGGGATCCAAGTGCAAGCGTGATGCTACAGGGAGAAGAGATAAAGAAGGTGAAGGATTTTAAGTACTTGGGGTCAACTGTCCAGAGCAATGGAGAGTGTGGAAAAGAGGTGAAGAAACGTGTTCAGGCAGGCTGGAGCGGCTGGAGAAAAATGTCGGGTGTGATGTGTGATAGAAGGGTTTCAGCTAGGATGAAAGGAAAAGTGTATAAAACCGTGGTCAGACCAGCCATGATGTTTGGACTGGAGACAGTGCCACTGAAGAAAAGACAGGAGGCAGAGCTAGAGGTAGCAGAGCTGAAGATGTTGAGGTTTTCTTTGGGAGTGACCAGTTTGGATAGGATCAGGAATGAGTACATTAGAGGGACAACTCATGTTAGAGGCTTTGCAGAGAAAGTCAGAGAGGCCAGACTGAGATGGTTTGGACATGTCCAGAGGAGAAACAGTGACTATATCGGGAGAAGGATGCTGAGTCTTGAACTGCCAGGCAGGAGACCGAGAGGAAGACCGAAGAGGAGGTTTATGGATGTGGTCAAAGAGGACATGAAGGTAGCTGGTGTGAGAGAAGAGGATGCACAAAACCGGGATAGATGGAGGACACTGATTCGCTGTGGCGACCCCTGAGGGGAAAAGCCGAAAAGAAGATGAAGAGAAGAAGATCACTTCACCAGTGAGGTATTGTTAGGCTTCTCGTGGGTTCTTTTTTGGGAGAGGGTGGCTACTTGGCTCCCATAGTGACCTTTTATTGAAATAGTCTAAAATAAAGACAACACATACTGGGAACAAAACAGAGACAATATAATTTGTAGTTTATAATGTATGACTCTTATTACATAGAATACATCTTAAAAATTATGTTAATCTGGAGATATTGTGCATATTTTTCCTCCAGAAGGCATCTTCCATTTGTGATACTGCTAAATTACATTACACTTGGATACTTTAGAACAATTTTACAATAAATATGATATAACATTATGCTATTTTGAAATTATATTACAATATCAAGGTTCGGTGACATTATCAACTGATGGTTATTTACTCTTCGGGAAATGTACAACAGTATATAAATATGACATACACTCTGTAAAATATACCTGGGTATAATTATATAAAATGTATGCATTCAATCCAAATTGGAACACTTAAGTTTTAAAATTACATTTTTTATATCTATACTTTCAGTACAAGCAAAGTATACTCTGGGAAGTTAATACAAATATAATGTTTCAAAAATCTGCTTCTAGTTTACAGCCTCCAATTTAGTACAAAACAAGTTTAGGAACAGCATGCTTGAAGGAACTACTATTTGCGAAGGTCAATTATAATAGCACCTGTGGCTATATGACACACGGCTAGATTTGAAGATGCTGGAGCAAATAAAGCAGGTAAGTAATGTTTTTTTACAAAAGCACAAGGGATCAATTACCGGAGTTTTGTGCAGAGCTGCCTTTAATAGTTAAAAACAATATGCATATATCTGCATTACGATAACGCCAATTAGCAGATCTATATGTAGCATGCTATAATGGTAGTTCAGTATTTTCTTTCGATCCCTAGGCACTACGACTCTTTCTACTTTCGGGAAAGGACGCTCACGGCCAAGGGGGAATTTTAGTCCTTCTCTGGGCTGAACTTGGAGCCGCAAATTGCGCTGGTACGTTATGATATTGAATTGTAAAATAATTTTAGATGCTCTCTAAGCTACAGCTAACAGCAGCTCACGTTGCCAATATCTATAACTTTCCAAAACCACACCTACAGATAAAAGGTTAGTAATTCATAAAATTCATGAATAAATAAACGTGTCAGTTGTTGTGATGCTTTTTTTAAATGCAATTATGTACTGGCACAATATTATTTTAAAAAAATCGACACTGAATCTTTCAGAGACCAAATTAACTTGTAATTTCTTCAGTTACAAAAAACATAACATAAGATGTAGCCCATAACATAAGATGTAGCCTTTGTCTATTCTAAAGAGCTGAAATATAAACAAACGGCATCTACCAAATGATGTCTTTTATATGTGGTGCAGTTGCAGCTGCTGGATCTAAATGGGGAAGAATCCAACAGGAAACACTAAAAAATGGTATGTGCAGTCATGCATATGTTTCACTAAATACTCAGTCACATTTTGGGATAGTGTTTTTTTCCTGTTGTATTAGTCTTCATAGATTTGAAGTTTCCCTGTGCAGTATCCATTCTTGAACCTGACCCAAAGGACCTATGCGCTTTCACCGATATGCACGGCTCTCTGAAATTAATTATTTTTTTTCAGGTAAAATCTATTCTCTTTTTTTTCAGGTAAAATCAATTTAAATTGTTTACAAGTATCTCCAAGAAATGTGTGCTTTTCTTGCAAGTTTTTACTCTTTATTCTCCACAGGTAAAAGATTTAACATGCTTCAGTCCAGAGTGGTCTGTCGGTATTAAAGATTTCCTACATGTATTTAGTCTGGCCAATGCAGGGGTAGGTATGGTTCTGCACAGACATTTTTTTTACATTCTTGTACTCAAATTGGAGAAAATATGAATTCATCTTTTTACAGATCAGCGTTCACCTACGATGCAAGTTCCCCCAACAGGCTATTCAGCAAGAATTTATGTTTGTATCATTTGTGTGTGTAATATTTGTATCTGTTGACTCACAGTAGAATATTTTTATATGCACCGGGATACTGTAGAATGGGGACAAATCCTCAAGACAATAATACCGATAGTTGGCTGTTATCCCATTCCTTCCCACTCTTGATCACTCTAACTGGACTTCTGCCCCTATATTTATTCAATTGAGTGTAACAATTTAAAAATGTGTTCATTCAATTGCAACAAACTAAATGTATGATGCTCCTTTGCGTTCCTCAACATTTGAACTCTGTCTCCATTGCATCGGTTTAATTTTAATTAAGTTTCCAACACATTTTGAATTTTTTTCCATCATGACTGCAAAAACCAAGTACCAGAAACATAATCTTGTTGACATAACATTGTTGCTCTTGCAGAGCAAGCTTCAAAAGGAGAATCACCCTGGCAATGAAACCAGCACGGATGTTAGATGTCACCTGTAGTTCCTTGTCAGTATGTGTTTCAGTTCTTGTCAAGATGAATACGCATGAATTCCGACTTTGCAAACACAATGCTTGTTTTTTTTTAAATTTTGTAAATTCAACAATATATTTGTTGATGTGGTTGTAGTTTGCAGTGGTATATAACTTTACTAGGTCATAACATTTCACATTTTGCCCATTTTAATGATGTGCAAGAGTTCTTGCTGAAGCTCTATTCTTGAGTGTTTCGCGAACTCGCAACTAACCAAACAATATAAGGGACTGAAAATATACTCTCCTGAACTCGAACCAGTGAATGTTTCTTAAGTCTCTCTATCCATCTCTTTGGATTTGAAGCATCAACAAACTAAGGATGAAAGGAAGCTGGTGTATCGGAGGCCACCCGGTCCTGGGCCGCAATTTGCCTCTCAGTATCCCACCTGTGACCATGGACAGCGGCCTATACGGCGAACTCAGCATGCAGCTTGTAACCCTACTTTCACCTTGTATGCTGCGGTACCCCAATCTGGAAACTCTTCTTACCCACATCGAAATATCCTTCCATTTGTTGCTGTTTATATTCTGTGTCACACTGATTATAATACCTCATGGGTAAATTCCACATCCACTTTTATTATTATTACCATTAGTATTAGTATTAGTATTAGTATTAGTATTAGTATTAGTATTAGTATTATATGTTTTTTATGCACACCACACATAGAACCAGATCACAAACATGCAAGGAGATTGAAAGGGCAAGCATGTCAACATTGCTGTATCTCTTGAGCTCAGACTCAGTGCCTTGCTCATGGCCCGCCGCCTGCAGTCTCAAAGCAGACCAACATCTCTCCAACAACTTTTTACAACTTTTGCCAAAGCATAGCTCCAAAGCACAGTTCCAAAACCCACGCGTGAACCATCTTGCTTGTAACATAGAAGTCACATAAAACATAACACACACTGAACTCCTTAACTTGTGGTTAGGTGCAGGTTTACACTCCTTCTAATGTTCCCATTACATTCCCCTTTGCTTTCTTCCAAAACATCCCAGCTTATTTGGACGGCCAGGAATTGGGGCAACGAATACTCCACTGCCCCTCCTACACAGGTTGGCGACAACTTTTGCAAGGAACAGCACACACAGATGTTGCATCAAGATACATTCTGTCTCATTACCAGGACACAGCTAAACCCTGAAGGCATGACTTCTTAAATCTAGTTTCTCAGCAAAACAATGTGAGAGCATTTATTTTTTACCAAAGAGTGCGGTGTGAGGACAAAGCTACTTTAAATTGACTTGTTAACTCCTTAATAGAATGCATGTCCATTATTTAAATTCAAAATAAAAGACATTAATAAAAAAGTAGTTCCCACATTAAGAAGAAAATGAATGTGACATCAATGAAAGGCAATTGTTAATTCACAATTAATCCACTCTGACATATTTAGCAGGAACAAAGTGGCAAGAAAGCATCATCGACTTTCTTTGCAATGCCCTGCTGTTCCTTTTGCTGAGCTAAAAATATGTTTCAAGTTATTTTAACAAGCTCTAGGTTCCTGTGTTTGTGCGTAAAATTACTTCCAGGTTCGAGTAGGCCTGCAGCATGGTTTGACAGTTCACTTTCTTTGCGATATACCACATACTTGCCACTGACTTAGCTGTATCAACTTAACCTTGTAACACATAAAATTAAGTGATATTTCCCAAAATAATACAAATTGTCAAATCGGTTTTCTGATATCTTCACATTTGACTATGGTTATCAAAGAAGGTTCAATAAAGCGACTCAAATGTCATAACTCCAAGCTTACATTCCATGTGATGCAACTTTTTCAAGATACTTGAGTCCATATCATTACAGAGCAATTTTGCATATTTGGTTTTTTCTCCTGTCATGTTGCTTTGTTAAAGGACTCAATACTTTCAAGAGGTGTTAGAGGCTGCAAGTCATATTTTGTCCTATCATTTCATCTTGCCAGTTCTTAACTACCGCAAATGATGATTGTGGCATCGTGGCTTAATGTTACAAGATACAGGTATTCCATTTTCACACCAAATGTATGGTCTACCGCTAAAAAGGCGATCTTGGTCTATTTAATTGATTTAAGGCTTATTCTAAGTAGGTTTGGTTTCAACTTAATGTTTTTCCACATTTTTCCTCGGTTCTGACAAATTTCTGTGAACAAAATTGACAGTGACATTTACAGAAAAGTCCCACTTAGATTTGAAGGAGTTTACAGCAAATAGTCGTAAATTACAGTCACAAAGATGTAAGTGTTTGTTAGATCTTGGCCTCATTTAAAAGTGACTGATGCACTCATGATTCATCTAGATGTACACTGAACCTGAGATGCCCTAAAAGCCCTGAATATAAAAAAAAAAATAACTGTACGTTTATTTCCTCCATGACCGCTTCCTTAGCTTGTAAGTCTTTGCTCCACTCTACATCTGCAGGGCCTTCATGTGAAGGCAGCATTCTGTACGCTTTGGAACACGAAACCTGTCAAGAGCCTGAGAAAACGTTCCATTTGCAGCCCATAAAACAGAAACTCTTGATCTTCCTCTTCCTGCAGCACACTGACCCATTTGCTTCACATCTCTCGGACTTCATGGGTGAGGGACTGCTGAAGAAAACACCAACTACATTTTTAGTCTGTCTTCTTCAGTTGATGAGAAATTGAGTTGGGAGTATTAACTGTCATGTAATTTTAGTCACTGATGCCCTTATTGAGCGTCACCTGGAGGAAATTCTGATCAACAACAGGCGGGAAGTCACAGGAGTGCTGCAGACGTTGTTAAGTAAGACACTGAAGGCTCAAGACTGCAGAAAAAGGGTAAGTAAAGGCTTAGACCCCCAACACACACACACACACACACACACACACACACACACACACACACACACACACACACACACACACACACACAACTGACGGACTGAAGAATAAAAATGTGAGAGTATTTGTGTGTGGACAGGACCAAAAGAAAGTCCTTTCAGCTGCTGAGGTGACTCTCGCCGCATCCATCAGTATTGTGAGCTGTAGCACGAACCTCAACTTCAGAAAGGCCTGCCTGAGTTGCATGCAGGTGATGTTTTAATGCCTGGGAGCTATTGTAACCTTCCGGATGACTATGATCCATTAATATGACTGCAGGTGAGCGATACTCATGAACTGACAGTCTCTCTCCGTGACGCCTTGCTGAGAGTGATATCATGGAGATCCATCCCCAGGAAAGGGTGCTACCCTGCTCAGGTACCCAAGAGGCTTGTTTACTTTGTATGAACATACATGTGATGAACTATGCAATGTGCTACTTGCATTGTTTGTTCACTTGACAGGTAGAAAGGGGTCTGGAAAGTGCTGATGATACCAGGACAGGAATTTGATGCCCGGCCGTGTGTTTAAAAAAAGTTTGCTCCTGGTTGAAATGCACTTGAACTAAATATGTTAAACTTTAGTTCATAGCTTTAAATGTTTCAAATTTTAAATCCATGTTCACTCAGAAACCCTCTAAATTAAGCATCGATTGTGAACAGTATATTGACAATCAGTGTTGAAATGTCCACATTCTTATATTGTATTTCCTTTGTATGCATATCAAATTTGAACTTTGCCTGAATAAACTCCTGGCTCGCTCATCGAAAGTGCATGATACCGCTCATTTTTCTTCCATAACCTTATTTTACAACTGCAAATCCTTTCATCACTTTGCTGTTGTGAAATGTAAATTTCTCCACTGCGAGACTAATAAAGTCAAATCCAATCCAAATCTGTTTGTTTTTAACAACTCCAAGTAAAACCAAATGTGGAGCTTACTTGGTTTGTTGATTTCCAAACAGCATTCTGCGATCTACGGTACATGTGCCTCACATGTACTGTACATGTGTCATGGAGATCAGTAAGCTAAATGTGGGAAATGAATTAATTTTGCTGACTGTCCAAAATTTATGATTTATTAATTGAAAATATATCTTTGTGAGTGACATATAGTGATGGACAGAATGAAATACCCCTTCGTTAGATGGCAAAAGGTACAAGAAACCTGAGTTCTCATATCCACTTGTTTTCCAAAAAATCATGGCTTCGAGCCAGGTCTATCCACTTTATGTTGAATAAAATTGATATGAAATGATCATTATTTCACTTCATACTCAGTCAAATTTGTGTGTGGTGGAGTTCTGTCATTTTTTTTCCCATGTAAAATTGGTGTTTTGGCTCAGTAAATATGCACTGGCCGAATATATTCATTATTTTTTTCCAACCGCCTTATCGTCACGAAGGTAGCTGAGCTGGAGCCTATGCCAGTCGTATTTGGCCAGTAGGTGGGGGACACCCTGAACCAGTTGCCAGCCAAACGCAGGGCAGGGCGCACTGAAACGAACAACCATATGCGCTCACACTCACACGTCGGGACAATTTGGAGCGTCCAGTCAGTCTCACAAGCATGCCTTTACTATGTGGCCTGATCTAATACCCCCATTTTTATAGTCAATAGTTAACCCATGATTTTTTTGTACCGCTTTATTCCAGCAGAATTTCAATTCACAAATTCAGGAGGCAGTCGGTGTCTGTTAGACCGGTCTGCAGACGTCGAAATCAAGAACAAGGAACAAGAATGTTTGGTTTTAAATTAAATTAAATTAAATTAAATTAAATTAAATTAAATTAAATTAAATTAAATTAATGTACGATATGCCCTCCGAAACAGCAGATGACGCTAATGGGCCAGACCGTTTTCCTGCTGTTCATCCGTTCCACAATAAGGAAAACAAGCGGAAAAGGAATTAGTTCAAAGGGGTATTTTCGCGGTAAAATGATGCGAGCTTCCTTCACTGTTGACTAACTGTCATTTTGGCGGTTGATCTCGGGTGTTAAAGTTTGTACCGATGTCGAAGTGTCTGTTTTCAAAGGTTGGACCGGTGCTATGACTTTCGATTCAGGCAACCGCTCGTAGCTTAACTATTACCTCAAATCGTGCCCTTACTTTTCGGTCTTGTTTCCACCGTCGTTGACTCAAGAACGCACAACAATGTCACGGGTAACACCAGAAGACTTGAAATCAGAACTCGAAATGTTCTGCATAGCTTGTAAAGATGACCTCGTCTTGGACAAAAGTAAGCATCGCATTTAACATCATTCTTCTCCACTTGTTATGCTGCTATTTGTTTTCTGCAATCTATTTGTTTTCTGCAACTTTACATTGGCAATAGCTTTCACGTGTATTGTGTATCTCATGTGTCCCTTAGTGGTAGAGCAATGCGTTTGCAACAGGATCCAAGCAGATGAGTGGGTTTTGGAATGGGTTGCATACAGCACCACTAAAAATGGTCTTTTGCTTTCTGTGGACACTCTGGAACAATTTGAACACGAGGTCATTACAACATTGAACCTGTTTCATTCAATCAACATTCCGTAACTTTGTCATTTGGTTGCTCATGTTGAATCGTTGTTCATTCTTTGGATAGGGTTTAAGCAAGCGCATTAAATCCAAACACAGCTTCAAGAAAGAAGATCGAAACACACCTAGAGACATTAACACAATACAGGACATGTATCCTTTTTTCAATGAAATCCATCCCAACAATGTTTGTGTATTGTTAAATCTGGCAATTACATCCCAGTCCTCAACGTCTGCTCGCTAAAGAATAAAAGCTGAAGAAGAAGAGGACAATCTACTGGACTGCTACTCTACTCCTGCAAAGGTTAGTGGTCATTTTAATATTTTGCTATACTTGAAATTGTTTGATTTATTTGTCCACTTAATACGTCTGTGTAAGCTCTCAGTCGTACAGGAGTGGTCCATCGATGAAAAGGTTTCTTCAGCCGACATCTATCAACTCATTAGCATTACTAATCCTATGTTGCCTAAGTAGGCTGTTGTACGAACAATCCAAATTGAACCTCACACCCCCAAATCGTTTTCATGAAAGATTTAGCTGTTTTATGAAAATCGCTTATTTTACTCCCCTTTCAAACCATCTATGTTCTTTCACTAAGATTTTAACCTCATTGTCGTCAGATGAGTGGTTGCTAGCTTTTAGGTGCATATGTACTGCCGACTGAGGCCCACTAGTATTATCCCTGTGATGTTGATAGTCTTATTTTGAGAATTTGTTTAGTCTCCCCAATGTATTGCACTTTAAGGCAAAAATTATTGCATCCAAACGATAGGCTGCCAAATGAAAAACAAAGTAATGTAGATTATTCAATACATTGTAAGAATGAAAATTGTAAAGAGCAATACATTGGGGAGACTAAACAAATTCTCAAAAAAAGACTATCAACATCGCAGGGATAATACTAGTGGGCCTCAATCGGCAGTACATATGCACCTAAAAGCTAGCAACCACTCATTTGACGACAATGAGGTTAAAATCTTAGTGAAAGAACATAGATGGTTTGAAAGGGGAGTAAAATAAGCGATTTTCATAAAACAGCTAAAACCTTCACTAAACTGATATGGGGGTGTGAGGTTGAATTTGTATCGTTCGTGCAACAGCCTACTTAGGCAACATAGGATTAGTAATGCTGATGAGTTGATAGCGGAGGAAGTGGGGCAATCAGGCCAGTCGTTAGTCAGGATGATAAGAACAATCAGTGGAGCCGCAGGGAGTCAGTGGAGTGGGAGTCAGAACAATCTGGAGCCGCTGCTCCCCCCAACCTGAGAGCAGGGACCTATCATCGCAGTGTCCGGCACCGCCATGTGTAGACAGTAGGATATATATATATAGGGCCTAAAGTACCAGTAAGACTTTAGTTCGCTGAAGAAGCATCTTGCATAAAAAGCGAAATGTCCGACACCTTCAAAGAAGTACAGATGACGGCTGAAGAAACCTTTTCATCGATTGTCCACTTAATGTTTGTGTCATACACTACCTGAGTTTTTGCACTTGCATGCAGGGCTCCCTAAAAAGAGTGCTAACCACTCCAGAAAATCCTCATTCGAAGAGGAGCTCGGCCTTGTTGCCCAGTCCTGGTGTCCTGCTGTCCCCTTCGTCTTTTTCTCCCAGGTATACACTCTTCATCCACATAAAAAAAAATATAAATAAACATGTGACAGCATCGGCGTATCAATGTAGAGGTGATGTGCAGATTTCCATCTGGGTGTTTGAAATTCATGATAGTGATCCCTTATTCCTCAAGTAATAATCTTGCTTCTGCAGGTATTTTAAAAACAACCTGAAATGAGCAATTGAAAAGTAAATTCACACAGTAATGAAATAATTATTATTTTAAGAAATTATATGCAAAACCAGAATACTGTAGAACATTGTGCTGATAAAATAATATACATCACTATTCTGTGTCATTTTAAGGAAAATTGATGTAAACCAAACACTGATTGATCTTATTTTCTCTGCTTGTAAAGTGCAATTAAAAGCTTGCAGATCATGTATATCTTTGTGTCACTACATATCCTACAGAATATTTCACATTCCTGGAGTGTGTTTTTTAATATTGTATGAGGAAATCCGGTTTGACAAAGAAGTATGTTACATAGATAGAGCAGTGCAGGACATGTATGATGACTGTAAGACGTGTAAAACACTCAAGACCAGGAGGTTTCCAGGTGCAGTGGGACCTTGGCTGACATTTACGGGACGCGGGGGGGAAAAAAATCAGACCGCATCAACACACGCACCGAAGCTGAGAAAGACAGGATACGGGCGAGATACGAGGTGAACATCAATAATCCGGCACTAGCGAGATGACCGTGACCCGTCTAAATACACAGTGTCTGTCGATGAGGGGATTGACAGTAAATGTGGAAGCAGGGAGCCGCGGCCCCGCCCCGCACGTGACAAATGTAAGCGCCAGCGCCAAACATTTTTGACGGTTGTCATGTGAAAGCCCTTGAAGAGCCGCATGAAATCAGTCAAAGAGCCTGTGGTGGGGTCTTTTTCGGCCCCATAACAGCAAAAGTATCTGTAAAAAATCTGAAGACGATCGACGTGTATATTCAGATAAAGGGTGTGTGGAAAGGTAGGCCGGCTGGGGCGCTGTTCGGTTGCGTGCTTTGGTGTTCTTCCGCCGAACATTACTCCGCCAGCCGTGGTGGGTATCCCGAAAAGTAGTGCTTAATCTAAGGTTTAATTTTCATAAATTTAACGTTCGTAAACCGAAAATTTTGTAAGGCAAGGTGTTCGTAAACCGAGGCCCCACTGTATAGTGAAAGAGGACATGTAGGTTGCTAGTGTGTGGAAAAAAACGAAAGTCAAAGGATTCTTTTCCACTGTTGATTTGTATCTGAATTTTGAATGTTTAATATAATCTATTTTATTATTTTGATGGTATAAAAGATAGTCATCATGTTTTGTTTGTTCCACATTGAATTGAATTTAATCCAATTAGCCTACAACCTTATAATTGACTTATATTCCCCTCGTCACTGCAGTGCCACTCCCTCACAGAAGTACAGCCAACGTGGAGGGAAAGGAGAAGTGGTGGTCTCATTTGGAGCTGTGCAGGGTACACGTTGGGCTGGCCGGAGGGCTTCTGATGCAGCAGTGCAGCTGGAGCTGCTGGAAAGTCCGGAGGATTCCCTCCATTGCAACTACAAGTACATGTTCCAGCGACTGCGCGATATTCGGAATGGTGAGGGGCAGAAATCAAAAGGAAACCTTCACATGTCATACTGTATACAATATCGCTCCTGTTGACCATTTCAACACCTATTGTAAACGGTGGAGATCAGCACTGGGACACTATCTGCTTTATTTCATAGCATCTGATAACGGAGGTAACAGGTGGGGGAGAAACTAGAGATGTGGAGTTATGCCCTGGAAAGGAGAGGAATGAAGATCAGTCGCAGCAATACGGAATATATGTGTGTGAATGAGAGGAACCCAAGTACAAGAGTGATGCTACAGGGAGAAGACATAAAGAAGGTGGAGGATTTTAAGTACTTGGGGTCAACCGTCCAGAGCAATGGGCAGTGTGGAAAAGAGGTGAAGAAGCGTGTCCAGGCAGGCTGGAACGTCTGGTGTATAAAACGGTGGTGAGACCAGCCATGGCCATGTTTGGACTGGAGACAGTGCCACTGAGGAAAAGACAGGAAGCAGAGCTGGAGGTAGCAGAGATGAAGATGTTGAGGTTTTCTTTGGAAATGACCAGGTTGGATAGGATCAGGAATGAGTATATCAAAGGGACAACTCATATTTGAGGCTTTGGAAAGTCAGAGAGACCAGACTGAGATGGTTTGGACATGTCCAGAGGAGAGAGAGCGACTTTATCGGGAGAAGGATACTGAGCCTTAAACTGCCAGGCAGGAGACAGAGCGGAAGACCAAAGAGGAGGTTTATGGATGTTGTCAAAGAGAACATGAAGGTAGCTGGTGTGAGAAGAGGATGAACAAAACTGGGTTAGATGGAGGACACTGATTCGCTGTGGCGACCCCTGAGGGGAAAAGCGGAAAGAAGAAGATACTAACGGAGGATGCTCATATCAGCCAATGATATTCTCCGCAAAACAAAATGGACATTAAGTCTTTATTGCCAGTAGTTGGTGATACACTAAGGTCATTTGACACATCCGTAAAAAGGTCTTTGTTCACAGTTAATTGTTTATTTTAGATGTAAGTACAGCTGGGCGATACAACATTTTGAAGACAATAGATAGGATTTCATCGGTGAATTGTTATCTGCTGCAAATTGCATGGAATTAATATGTCAAGTGGAGCTTGGTTTGATGGGCAAAAAGTTCACTTTTCAATCCCATGCAGCACTACTGTCACCAGCTCACAGTCTGAACAACAATTCAATAAAGTGAATCACAATGCATCGTCACCGCATATAATTTTCTACACCAGTGCATTTTGTTTTTTTAACATTGTATTCATATGAGCCTATTCTTGTTCACCTGTTGTTTTTAAGTGTTGACTGAGAAGATTGAAAATCTTGGAGAAGAACTCAGGTCTCATTTCAACATTGAAGAGTTTTCTCCAGTCTCACTGTCAGCACAGGTGCGGCATAGTAACAAACACACATTATGGATTAAAAAATGTTTATGGCATGTTCTTTATTTTGTATATATTTGCTGTAAATTGGCTTCCCAAGGTGTACCTTGTGCTTAATCTCAAAGTGTGCCAATCTCCAAATTCTCTTCCAATACACAGTGTGGATTTGCAGTTGCGTTAAATACCCACTCGTTTTACTTCATTTTGGATAACCGCCCAATGGAATGAGTGCTACCCTGGGTTGTGTTGGACAAATTGAATTAAAAAAATACATCAAGATAAACCTGAATAATGTTGAACTTCACGACCATTGAAAAAAGAAGCAAATTACTAATATTCTGGATGGGAAAAACTACTGCTGCAATTGATGTTACACAGTTCACCATCACCGTATAGGTGTCAAAAATAATCAACAACTAATCAATTGTCAAATGAATTAACTATAGTAATAATTGAGAAAGATTCTTACAATTAAAATTGTCCTCTGGTGTCAGCCTTTCAGATGTCATTTCTCTTTTTTGTAATCCTTCATGAAAACAGCCATCTTTTGTATAATCAAAATAATATGCTTGCAAATATCTTATTTTACTTTAAAAAAACAATGACTTTACCAGTCATTGAAACAACACACCATTCTCTGTTGCATCACTCACTGGGTGACGTTACTTTATTGTTGCTTATGTTTTTTTTAATCACTAATCAGTTGCAAATAGACCTCATAAATTGGTTCCTAAACAATTTTCCGGAAATGTTTAGTTTTGGATTGGATTGGATTTGCCTTTATTAGTCTCGCAGTGGAGAAATTTACATTTTACAGCAGCAAAGCGATAAAAGGAATGAAAGTAGAAAAACAAAATACATGAGCTGCTGGAAAGGCAGCCACTCTCGCGGCGCCGTCTTGAAGTCAAAAGAACAAAAAAAAAAACAAATATGACAAAACAAAGACAATATTACAACACAAAGACACAGAAAGGCATTCATTCTTCAGCACTTTCTGTACCCTCTTTGTTACATAAAGCAGTTCTAGATATAAGAGGAGAGGATCAAAGCATCTTTTCACCAGTGGATCAGGGACATCATGGTGGAATGTGCACGTCGACTACAAGCTAAATGTTGAAAGCAAACACGCAGCTTTTAATACAAAATCTAGTTTTATTTGGTTGATTGGTGGGATAGTCTACTCCAAAACTTTGAAATCGTGATAGCTCTACACCATGGCAAACAACTATAAAGTTATGTTCAAAAAATATCTTCATATTTTCAAAATAAACCATGATCTTTGAACCAGGACATTGTTAATACTGACCTCTCAAGCATCATTATATTATGCAGGTGTAAATGTTTCGGTGCATCATTGCTACTTTCCTCACGCTGTATTTGTCTTTTCGTAGGACTGTATATCAGTTTTGGGACAGGTGTGCTGTGACAGTAATGGCAAATTGAATGCACAGTCTGTTTTGTTGGAAGCGGGACAAGAGCAAGGTGGTCAGCAAGTATGTGTAGACCTGTCAGAGCTCCAGGAGTATTCCTTGTTTCCTGGACAGGTGAGTTCAAACACAGCTCTAAGATGCTTTGTTGAAGGACTTTGCCCTCGTGACTTATTATTGATGACTAAACACTGTTTGGTGGTTTCTCCTTTGCCTTTGCACTAAGACGGTGTGCAGCAGGTTATATGGGCCACCTATAGTAACTGAGTTTGCCAAAGAGCTGGTTTGAAGACTCAGCCAGAGTCTGACCGAGAGCTCACACAGCAATAATTCTCACCTGGGAACATTTAACTGACTGTGTGCACATAAGGTGTGTTTCATTATGAATCGTTCTTAAGTACGGGGGCTGTGCACGCTGGAGTTTCAAGTGTGTGTTTAATCCAAAATTGGAATCAATTAAATCTTGCAATACTGTTGTGTGAATTGGGTTTGTCAAGCTGACAACACAGAACTTGTTTAGTCCGAATATAACTTGTTACGAGCCTATGTTAAGAGTTTGCAAGCGAAAGGGCTTTCTGCAACTGTTGAGCACTACTGTTTAAATGAAGCCCATCTGTGCAGTGTTTCAGACCTCTGTCGTCAACCTTGCACCGAAATGAAAGCTGGTTGCTCCAGAGAGAACGTGCCCTCAGCGAGTTCAACGTATCTCAACCTGTGTGCCATTGTTTATGGATGCTGCTCTGTAGTACGATACTAAATAATTCTCAGTTGAATTCATAGTTGGGCTACTGAAAGTGACACTATTTCTCACCATCATGCCGACACAACCACTTTTTGACAAACAACTACATTGGCATTTACTGTTCCAAAATTGTAATATGACAAGCAGAAGTCGACTGGACTGCTTGGTGCGAAAATGTTTTGACATGCTTTATCATCAATTGCCGTTCTCCAGGTGGTGGCAATGGAAGGAATGAACACAACAGGGAGGAAACTGGTGGTTTCTAAACTCTATGAGGTCAGCACAAGTTGATACCTGACTTAACATATTCAGATTAATTGTTTTGAAACCGTAGCTTGTCTCCATCAAATCCGTTTGGGTCATGATGACGTTTGTCTCTTTTTCAGGGTGTCCCACTTCCCTTCTACTCACCAGCAGGGAAAATAGAACCATCTGAAGGTAGAGCAAGATGCAGGTTACTAGTTGCTTTGTTGCCGCAGCTCGGCCACCCCACATTTCACCTTATTCGTGAATCTCAATGGAAATATTTATGATTCTCTGTTGTGATATCATGTAATTCCAGAGCCCGTCAGTGTGCTTGTGGCTTGTGGGCCTTATACACCTTCTGACAGCCTGAACTTTGAACCTCTCCTGGACCTGATCCATGTTATTGGAAGGGATCGTCCTGACATCTGCATACTTGTTAATATTCTTTCTTCTGGGTTACCGCACTTGCACATCTTCAAAAATCATTTTTCACATGAATGATGAACTGTTGAACTGTTCCTTTCTACAGATGGGCCCTTTCATTGACTCGAAACATGAACAAATTGAGGTAAACTTACCACTGAATGCCATTTTGCATAGTCACAGGAAAAAAATGGCTAGTTGCATTGGTCAGATAATGCTATTTGCTCCTTTAACAGCACTTTGTCTATGGTTGCTTTAAAGTGGTCTATAAATGCAGTTAAGTTTTCAATTTCCTCAAACAGAAATCCCAGGTGACTGAGCCTTTTGAAGTCATTTTCTCGAGATGCATCGAAAGCATCGTGGAAGGCACAAAATCGTATGTTTTGTTATTTGTCCGCACTCAACATCATAAACCTTTTTAAACAGCGTCCATGACACTTAAAATATCTTGTTCAAGTGCAGTCAATTGTTTGTCTGAATTAGCATTCTGTTCTTAAGCAATAGTTTCCCAATGCTTGTTTTCTTGTTGCAGTGTCAACTGTCACCTGGTCTTTGTTCCTTCACTTCGAGATGTCCACCATCATTACATCTACCCACAGCCACCCTTCATCATGCCCAACCTCAGCAAGAATCCTGTGAGATACACACCTTTGTTTTGTATCATTTAAAAAAGTCTTATTGATTCAAATATAGACAATTCCTAAAATCATTTTAATCCCTGCAGCGTGTGACTCTCGTTCCTGATCCTTGCACCTTGCTGATTGAGGGTGTGGCCATTGGTTTGACCTCCACTGATATCGTGTTCCACTTGGGCGCGGAGGAGATCAGCTCGTGAGCAGGCATCAGTTTTCATAATGTCGCGTTTGGAAAAATAGCATGTTTATTTCGGGCCACATGACCTCTTCTCAGATAGAATATACACTTTTATCACCATTTTTAAAACATGGCATGATGATCATCTTGAGGACAGTCAACACATACTTGCGAGAGCAATCACTACACTTGCTATTTTTTTTATCTCCCTTCATTAAGAATGTGACCTCACCCCAAAAAAAGTCTGTTAAAAATCAGTCTGCAATGAATTTACACCACTTCACACACTCATCCATGCTGCCTTCATGGCTAAGTGTATTGGACTAATTACCAATTACAGTATGTCCTAATAATGTCCGAAGTAGTCTTTTGCTCTCCATAAACATTTATGTTCCATTTTGCAGTGGTGCTGGACCGGACAGATTCTCTCGCATTCTGAAGCACATACTGACGCAAAGATGGTAGGATGGGGTCGGGGGGAGGGGGGGGTGTTCAACCTATCAATCATCCTTGGTGTATTACAAATCAGTATTTGTCTTCCTCTCAGTTACTACCCGCTGTACCCACCCGTTGAGGATGTGAACATGGACTATGAGAAATTCCAGATTTTCGGTCAGTTACCACTGACACCGGACATTCTCCTCATTCCATCTGATCTGCGCTTCTTTGTTAAGGTACAGAAAAACCCCATCATGGTGTGTCTTTCCGTTTAGTCTTCTGTATTGATGTACCCATCGAAACTCTGCAGGATATCATTGGCTGTGTATGTGTCAATCCCGGACGCTTGACCAAAGGCCATGTGGGTGGGACCTATGGAAGGTTGCTTATTCAACGCGCTGCCTCATCAGATGAAAACAACAGACGAGTCAGCCATTGTATGGCGGCTCAGGTGGTGAAGATTTAACTGAAATGAGGACTAATAATACAAATGTAAGCCTGTTTCAAACCAACCCGCTGTCCCTCTGAAAACCAACATTTTTCTTTCTTTTCGTCAAGTACCAGGGAGGTCTGATCATCTTTTGACTGTGCTGCTGTGACGAAGCAGCAGAAATAAATCGAAAATGTTTGAAGTATGACACTGTTTGTGTATACAATTTATACTCAATGACTGCAACATTAGATTAGGCGTACATGTGCAATAATTCTGCCATAATCTCAAGGATTTATATGTACTGTTATAGTCAGGAAGGAGTGTTAAATTGTTCACCAGTGGATACTACTATCAAAATATAAATAATCCTGCTGTGACACATCAATCAAAACAACAAAATCGAATCTTTTTTTTTTATCAGTTGTCTACATATTTGATCTCATCAGAGCCCGAAATGATCCAAGTGAGGCAAGTGAATTGCCTCCCCAAACAGAGACAAAGTAGCTAAGCTTCAGTATTGCCACATTGCCACGCTTTTTGTCAAGGAGTTTCAACAAGTTTTTATAGAGTATATCTTTGAAACTGACTACGACCAGTATACTACTTTGAGCGATTACAGCATGTCAACGCGTATGATAAAAAAAATGTAAAAAAACATTTGAAAAAAGATTGATACTACTTTGTTTGCATCGCTAAAACAAAAGATCACACGTACTTTCTAGGCTGACGGGCTTCTTGTAGGATAAAAGAGTTACCCTTGTAGGATAAAAGAGAGAAACTAAATAATAGCCATCAGTCATAAAAATGGTCATCAGAGTCGCTTTGCCGGTCTGTGTGTGTTTCTCTTCTGAAGATCTCCATGTTGCAAATTACTGGAAAGTAAACAACCGGAGTGAATATCCATAAAGTTTGCATTTTGCCTTTATCCTTGTGACGATACCTTTGTTGGTTATACTTTTTGGTTCTTCTGCTCTTTTGACTTTTTCTCTGCAAAAAAGATGGCAGTGGATTCATTTAACAATTAGAGTACTGCCTTTTACTGTGCTCCATCTGTTGTAGTTGACTTACACTCCTATCTTTATCTGAGCTTGAGGTGCAAGGAGATTCTCGATGTCATCATCACCCGACTCATTTGAGTCCTCATCAGATGTTCCTGTTCTGCGTCCCTCCTTGCTGTTGCCATCTTCAGAATTCTCTTGCGGGATAAAGTGCACTCTGGGCCTGAAAGCACATTTATTTTATTCACTTGTATAAAATATAGAAAATGCAATTTAATTCAGATAAGTTCAAAGATTCAAATTCAACTTGTCCTGTTGAGGTGGGATGATGATGTCATCAGAATCTTTGTCCTCTCTCTCCTCACTTATTTGGTCCTCTTCATTTGACGTGTCCTCTTTTGTTTTGTCTTCATTCCCAACATCATCCTCTTCCTCATCCTGATCCTGAGCTGAATCTTCTCTACTTTTCTTGTTCAGCTCATCTGAAATGTCACAACCTTGGTCTTCGTCAGAATCATTCTCCCGCTCATCTTCTAGCGATCTCTCTTCATCCTCACTGGTGATGTCTCTGTCTTCTTTCCCATCAATTTTACAGTCTGCCTTTTCATCTTCTTCCAGTTTTTTATTGTTTACTCCTACAGCCTTGTCACTTTCGCCACTCGACTCCTCAGATCGGGATGGTGAATTGCACGTGCTGCTGCTCTCTGACTGTTGCAAATGACTCACTTCACGTTCACTTTGCAATTCATTGATAGAGCAGCTCTTTGGGCTTTCAAATTCCTGTGTCTCGTTCTTGGTCTTCATTGGTAATCCTGCAGCTCCAGTGATGTTTCTTCTCATCCTGCTGCTGGTGCTGCCTTTCTGTAATGATTCTTCACTCTCAGATTTCTGCGCCATCAAGGGAGAGGAAGTGTTCGATCTGGAAAAGTAAAGAGTAATATGCCATTTGATTCAAATGGAGCAGTGGTTCTCAAATATTTTACACTAAATACCATAAAACAATCTATGTAAGCTCTCAGTCGTACAGGAGTGGTCCATCGATGAAAAGGTTTCTTCAGCCGAAGTACAGATGACGGCTGAAGAAACCTTTTCATCCATAAAACAAACAGCTATCCAAATGCAACTATTATGATCAACATTACAATAGAAAAACACTGAGCTATTCGCTGAATTTCTTGGATGTAATCAATCAAAATGCAGCCTTAATTTAACGTGTTTCTGACATTTCTAATATTAAAAGTACAAGTGCTAAGCTTTATTGAGGGTTCACGATTTGGAGAGAAAAAGGCCACTCACTTATTTTGGACTCAGTTATTCTTTCGGGCTTAATGTGTTAACAACATCAACTGTTAATTAAGGTAACCTCTTCATGTCGAGCATCACAATGGTTTGGCCAACCTCAGAGTGTGATTATGTCATGTGGTTCTACACTAATGTAAAACCACGATAATATATACAATGATTGTATTTGATACAGCTGGACTACGTAATTGCCTGATGAGTGTCTTTTTAACTCAAGTTTGATTAGAACACACAACAGGGCTTTTAGTGAGTGTGAGACAGGATATTATGGTCGACAGGATTGTGTAGTGTAACAAAAAGTCTTACTCCAGCAAACTGCTTCTGTCTCTCTTGGTGGAGGTGTTTGTTTTCCTCCTCTTCTTCTTCTCACTCTTAGCCTGTCTGTTCCCCGTGCTGCCGCTGCTGTCCCTGTTTTCACCAAGCTCACTGGACAGACGGACTATTTAGCAGAGAATGACAAACACATAAGGACACAAAGATAAGCATATAAATGTGTGATGCAACAAAAAGCAAAGCCTTGTGAGTTTATTCATCAGACCTGGTTTAAAATCTAGCTCGTGGGATGGATGAAAGTTCTTCCTCCTTGAGCTCCCGCTTGTCATGGCATCCTCTGAATAAGACATCACAGAGGAGTGGCGCCCGTCAGGCTGATTGGTAGCCCATCCTGGTAGATTTTGTCTAGCTGTGCATTGACGATGTGATGGAGTGGCAATGAGGTGTCGGAGCTGGAAGTTCTGAGGACATGGAAGTGAAGTCTGAGGCAATACGGAAGTGGTGATGGTCTGGTCGTAATTGGGCTGAGAGGAAAGTGAGTCCATGTAAGGAGGGTAATAACTCCCCCGGCCATTGTACGCTTGGGTAGTGGCATCTATCTGTGGCTTTCTGCCATGACCTATGCAAGGATAGCACATATTTTGCAAATGATAGAGAAAATGACATACTACAGTATGTATACAGTACAATGATCCACCCGCCTATTTTCTATACTTACCCTTTGAAAATAAAGATTTCCCAACAGAAGATGCAGACATAAATTCTTCATCTCTGTTCAGACCGATCTTCATGCACTCTTCCATCCTCTGTTGGAGAAACACACTTGTGCATTCACGTCATACTACGCACATCCAATATAATAAACAACCCCAAATGATACAATGTGAACTGGCATGGAAGCACTACACCCTTTGAATGGTGAGTGACACGAGTATTGATTTCAATTCAATTAAATGTTGATTGTTGTTCTTATTGTTGTTTTTCTACTTTCATTCCTTTCATCACTTTGCTGCTGTGAAATGTAAATTTCTCCACTGTGAGACTAATAAAGGCATATCCAATCCAATCCAATTGTTATTCTTCAA